>NC_091323.1:36470140-36630140 GCF_038502225.1 Cherax quadricarinatus | reverse complement strand
GGCTAGATCATACTAGTAACAAAGTATGAGTCAGGCTAGATCATACTAGTAACAAAGTATGAGTCAGGCTAGATCATACTAGTAACATAAAGTATGAGTCAGGCTAGATCATACTAGTAACATGAAGTATGAGTCAGGCTAGATCATACTAGTAGCATAAAGTATGAGTCAGGCTGGACCATACTAGTAACAAAGTATGAGGCAGGCTGGACCATACTAGTAACATGAAGTATGAGGCAGGCTGGACCATACTAGTAACATGAAGTATGAGGCAGGCTGGACCATACTAGTAACATAAAGTATGAGGCAGGCTGGACCATACTAGTAACATGAAGTATGAGGCAGGCTGGACCATACTAGTAACATAAAGTATGAGGCAGGCTGGACCATACTAGTAACATGAAGTATGAGGCAGGCTGGACCATACTAGTAACAAAGTATGAGGCAGGCTGGTCCATACTAGTAACATAAAGTATGAGGCAGGCTGGACCATACTAGTAACATGAAGTATGAGGCAGGCTGGACCATACTAGTAACATGAAGTATGAGGCAGGCTGGACCATACTAGTAACATGAAGTATGAGGCAGGCTGGACCATACTAGTAACATGAAGTATGAGGCAGGCTGGACCATACTAGTAACATGAAGTATGAGGCAGGCTGGACCATACTAGTAACATGAAGTATGAGGCAGGCTGGATCATACTAGTAACATGAAGTATGAGGCAGGCTGGACCATACTAGTAACATGAAGTATGAGGCAGGCTGGACCATACTAGTAACATGAAGTATGAGGCAGGCTGGACCATACTAGTAACATGAAGTATGAGGCAGGCTGGATCATACTAGTAACATGAAGTATGAGGCAGGCTGGACCATACTAGTAACATGAAGTATGAGGCAGGCTGGATCATACTAGTAACATGAAGTATGAGGCAGGCTGGACCATACTAGTAACATGAAGTATGAGGCAGGCTGGACCATACTAGTAACATGAAGTATGAGGCAGGCTGGATCATACTAGTAACATGAAGTATGAGGCAGGCTGGACCATACTAGTAACATGAAGTATGAGGCAGGCTGGACCATACTAGTAACATAAAGTATGAGGCAGGCTGGACCATACTAGTAACATGAAGTATGAGGCAGGCTGGACCATACTAGTAACATGAAGTATGAGGCAGGCTGGACCATACTAGTAACATAAAGTATGAGGCAGGCTGGACCATACTAGTAACATAAAGTATGAGGCAGGCTGGACCATACTAGTAACATGAAGTATGAGGCAGGCTGGACCATACTAGTAACATGAAGTATGAGGCAGGCTGGACCATACTAGTAACATAAAGTATGAGTCAGGCTGGACCATACTAGTAACATGAAGTATGAGGCAGGCTGGACCATACTAGTAACATGAAGTATGAGGCAGGCTGGACCATACTAGTAACATAAAGTATGAGTCAGGCTGGACCATACTAGTAACATGAAGTATGAGGCAGGCTGGACCATACTAGTAACATGAAGTATGAGGCAGGCTAGATCATACTAGTAACATGAAGTATGAGGCAGGCTGGACCATACTAGTAACATGAAGTATGAGGCAGGCTGGACCATACTAGTAACATGAAGTATGAGGCAGACTGGACCATACTAGTAACATGAAGTATGAGGCAGGCTGGACAATACTAGTAACATGAAGTATGAGGCAGGCTGGACCATACTAGTAACATGAAGTATGAGGCAGACTGGACCATACTAGTAACATGAAGTATGAGGCAGGCTGGACCATACTAGTAACATGAAGTATGAGTCAGGCTGGACCATACTAGTAACATGAAGTATGAGGCAGGCTGGACCATACTAGTAACATGAAGTATGAGGCAGGCTGGACCATACTAGTAACATAAAGTATGAGTCAGGCTGGACCATACTAGTAACATGAAGTATGAGGCAGGCTGGACCATACTAGTAACATGAAGTATGAGGCAGGCTGGACCATACTAGTAACATAAAGTATGAGTCAGGCTGGACCATACTAGTAACATGAAGTATGAGGCAGGCTGGACCATACTAGTAACATGAAGTATGAGGCAGGCTGGACCATACTAGTAACATGAAGTATGAGGCAGGCTGGACCATACTAGTAACATAAAGTATGAGTCAGGCTGGACCATACTAGTAACATGAAGTATGAGGCAGGCTGGACCATACTAGTAACATAAAGTATGAGGCAGGCTGGACCATACTAGTAACATGAAGTATGAGGCAGGCTGGACCATACTAGTAACAAAGTATGAGGCAGGCTGGTCCATACTAGTAACAAAGTATGAGGCAGGCTGGACCATACTAGTAACATGAAGTATGAGGCAGGCTGGACCATACTAGTAACATGAAGTATGAGGCAGGCTGGACCATACTAGTAACATGAAGTATGAGGCAGGCTGGACCATACTAGTAACATGAAGTATGAGGCAGGCTGGACCATACTAGTAACATGAAGTATGAGGCAGGCTGGACCATACTAGTAACATAAAGTATGAGTCAGGCTGGACCATACTAGTAACATGAAGTATGAGGCAGGCTGGACCATACTAGTAACATGAAGTATGAGGCAGGCTGAACCATACTAGTAACATAAAGTATGAGTCAGGCTGGACCATACTAGTAACATGAAGTATGAGGCAGGCTGGACCATACTAGTAACATGAAGTATGAGGCAGGCTGGACCATACTAGTAACATGAAGTATGAGGCAGGCTGGACCATACTAGTAACATAAAGTATGAGTCAGGCTGGACCATACTAGTAACATGAAGTATGAGGCAGGCTGGACCATACTAGTAACATAAAGTATGAGGCAGGCTGGACCATACTAGTAACATGAAGTATGAGGCAGGCTGGACCATACTAGTAACAAAGTATGAGGCAGGCTGGTCCATACTAGTAACATAAAGTATGAGGCAGGCTGGACCATACTAGTAACATGAAGTATGAGGCAGGCTGGACCATACTAGTAACATGAAGTATGAGGCAGGCTGGACCATACTAGTAACATGAAGTATGAGGCAGGCTGGACCATACTAGTAACATGAAGTATGAGGCAGGCTGGACCATACTAGTAACATGAAGTATGAGGCAGGCTGGACCATACTAGTAACATGAAGTATGAGGCAGGCTGGATCATACTAGTAACATGAAGTATGAGGCAGGCTGGACCATACTAGTAACATGAAGTATGAGGCAGGCTGGACCATACTAGTAACATGAAGTATGAGGCAGGCTGGATCATACTAGTAACATGAAGTATGAGGCAGGCTGGACCATACTAGTAACATGAAGTATGAGGCAGGCTGGACCATACTAGTAACATAAAGTATGAGGCAGGCTGGACCATACTAGTAACATGAAGTATGAGGCAGGCTGGACCATACTAGTAACATGAAGTATGAGGCAGGCTGGACCATACTAGTAACATAAAGTATGAGTCAGGCTGGACCATACTAGTAACATGAAGTATGAGGCAGGCTGGACCATACTAGTAACATGAAGTATGAGGCAGGCTGGACCATACTATTAACATAAAGTATGAGTCAGGCTGGACCATACTAGTAACATGAAGTATGAGGCAGGCTGGACCATACTAGTAACATGAAGTATGAGGCAGGCTAGATCATACTAGTAACATGAAGTATGAGGCAGGCTGGACCATACTAGTAACATGAAGTATGAGGCAGGCTGGACCATACTAGTAACATGAAGTATGAGGCAGACTGGACCATACTAGTAACATGAAGTATGAGGCAGGCTGGACCATACTAGTAACATGAAGTATGAGGCAGGCTGGACCATACTAGTAACATGAAGTATGAGGCAGACTGGACCATACTAGTAACATGAAGTATGAGGCAGGCTGGACCATACTAGTAACATGAAGTATGAGTCAGGCTGGACCATACTAGTAACATGAAGTATGAGGCAGGCTGGACCATACTAGTAACATGAAGTATGAGGCAGGCTGGACCATACTAGTAACATAAAGTATGAGTCAGGCTGGACCATACTAGTAACATGAAGTATGAGTCAGGCTGGACCATACTAGTAACATGAAGTATGAGGCAGGCTGGACCATACTAGTAACATGAAGTATGAGGCAGGCTGGACCATACTAGTAACATAAAGTATGAGTCAGGCTGGACCATACTAGTAACATGAAGTATGAGGCAGGCTGGACCATACTAGTAACATGAAGTATGAGGCAGGCTGGACCATACTAGTAACATGAAGTATGAGGCAGGCTGGACCATACTAGTAACATAAAGTATGAGTCAGGCTGGACCATACTAGTAACATGAAGTATGAGGCAGGCTGGACCATACTAGTAACAAAGTATGAGTCAGGCTGGACCATACTAGTAACATGAAGTATGAGGCAGGCTGGACCATACTAGTAACATGAAGTATGAGGCAGGCTGGACCATACTAGTAACATAAAGTATGAGTCAGGCTGGACCATACTAGTAACATGAAGTATGAGGCAGGCTGGACCATACTAGTAACATGAAGTATGAGGCAGGCTGGACCATACTAGTAACATAAAGTATGAGTCAGGCTGGACCATACTAGTAACATGAGGTATGAGGCAGGCTGGACCATACTAGTAACATGAAGTATGAGGCAGGCTAGATCATACTAGTAACATGAAGTATGAGGCAGGCTGGACCATACTAGTAACATGAAGTATGAGTCAGGCTGGACCATACTAGTAACATGAAGTATGAGGCAGGCTGGACCATACTAGTAACATGAAGTATGAGGCAGGCTAGATCATACTAGTAACATGAAGTATGAGGCAGGCTGGACCATACTAGTAACATGAAGTATGAGGCAGGCTAGATCATACTAGTAACATGAAGTATGAGGCAGGCTGGACCATACTAGTAACATGAAGTATGAGGCAGGCTAGATCATACTAGTAACATGAAGTATGAGGCAGGCTGGACCATACTAGTAACATGAAGTATGAGGCAGGCTGGACCATACTAGTAACATGAAGTATGAGGCAGGCTGGACGCAGTTGCTGACTGTTTTACTAACAGTTGATACAGGCTTCCATCAGCCACATATCTTGTGCATTTAAATTCTATAATACCAGGAATTTGGATAATGATGTCTGAAGGTAAATCCCGGGACTAACACCCACCTGTCTCCACCAGCTATTAACTTGTCTACTTCACACACTGATGAATCACACTTGTCCAACACTTGGGTATTTTTATTCTGCAAACGTCTCGCCACTCATGGGCTTCCTCAGTCCAATGTAGAGAAAGGTGGAAGATGGGGAGTTTGAGGTAATCAGTCCCTCAGCCTGGAGTCGATATGTTTAGACCATCGGCTGGCGAAACGTTCCCAGAATAAATATACCCCAATGTTACACAAGCATTTCATTTATCAAGCTTGTAGGTGTTCTAAATAGTTGATACACACCTGACACAGCTCCTCACTCAGTGAGGTGTTCACCCTGACTTGACCAAATATCTACTGATTCACTTTATCCTCGCTCCTATATACTTATCCACTCTCTCCCCCTTTCTCTTTATCTCCCCTCCACTATCTTCCTGCCTAAAGTTAAAAATCACTACCTTTGTGTTAACGATTCCATACAGTGAAAGGATCACAACATCTAACAGGAAGCAATAAAAGAAGCGTAACTCATAACACAGATACTGTCTTACAAGTAGAATACTTCTGGCATGTTATCTAACAACAAGTATTAAACATACGAGGTATATTAAAGTCGACGTCCCTCACTCTGGATCATTATCGAGTGGACATCTGCATCTAATATATATTTTTAACATTACTCTCCTATTATTTTTAACAATTCTTAGTGGTATAATATGATCTACAAAACGAAAGAGATGCCACAGCATAATCATGAGGAGAGAGAGTGCAGTAGGAACATTAGGTCAGCAATTAAGTATATGAGAGCCATGAATAGCGGTGGAATATATAATGAGAGCCAACTTTACCACAGGAGGTTAATGATTCGTGATTATGCGTGTGTGTGGAGGGAGAACGAGGTGTCCAAGAACACTTATGAAGAACAAACATCTACCTAAATGTTGTTCTTAGCACTATGTTACACAAGACTGTGTATTACTTCCCTTCAACTCCACTAACACGAAACTCAGATATCTTCTCTACTAGAAGCTTATTCAGGATTTGGGAAACACTTAACAGCTGCAAAGATGTGAATCTGCCAAGAGAAATCAAAAGTGACAGTGATTCAGTTTTCATTTTTTATTTTCTTAGGCGAGAATCAAGAGGGTGCGACAGAGCAGGGAAAAATATTGTGGGTAAAGAAGCAAGAAGAAGGTAAGAAATTTAAGCAGCTTGACTGCTTTACGTGGTTATTATCGCAGGTACAGACAAGTGCTGTATCACATTAACGCAGAACATACTAAGAAAAGATAAAAGTTAAACAAAAAGTGTCAAGACTGTTTTACTATATATTAATTCGAGTTACAAGAGATGACGAGTCGTGATTAAAATACAGAAAAACGAGTGAAAGTTGGAGTCAGATATATCATGTAAAACTGGTAAGAAGTGGATGTTATGACTAGAGTTTTAATAACAGTTACACATCTTGTGTAACTACAGACCTAAGACTACATGTATATGCTTGTCTCTCACACCTTGTATAACTACAGACCTGGGACTACATGTATATGCTCGTCTCTCACACCTTGTATAACTACAGACCTGGGACTACATGTATATGCTCGTCTCTCACACCTTGTATAACTACAGACCTGGGACTACATGTATATGCTTGTCTCTCACACCTTGTATAACTACAGACCTGGGACTACATGTATATGCTTGTCTCTCACACCTCGTGTAACTATACAATTCAAAACAGCTATTGTTTATATATAAAAGAGAGAGACGTGGCTCACACACGTCACGTCCTCTTAGTATATGTTACCACTGGGCTGCCACAAGGGTTGGTGCTGGCCACTATAACATTTGTAATTCATATAATTTAATACAAGGAATGGAAAACTATTAAAACCGTCTTCGTGGATGTAAGAATCTTGTAAAAAACAATAGAATGACTGTAAAACTTGAAGGTTGATAAATGTCATGTAATGAAAATATGAAAAAGCGAAGTCATACCACATAAATAATAAATATTGTCTTACAAAATTTTGGAAGTAGTATACAAAGAAAGAGATCTAGAAGTTATTAATGGAAAATTGTCACCAATGTATATACCGAGAGTATACAGGTAAATTTTTTCTTCAGAGAATGGCGTGATTACAATCACAGGTAAACATTAAACCCGCAAGGGCCATACAGCTACCAGAATGGCAGATGAATGTAATCAAAGAAAAGAGAAGATAATAAGCGCTACAACCACTGGAAATTAAAAAAAATATATATGATGAAGATATTACTAAAGACTAGAGACCCCGAGACAGCTCTGTAGTCACTAATACTCTGGGGAATTAAAGAGATATACACGAGTATGTCCGTGTCAGTAGTATGGACACCTGTCAGGTATACTTGTTACATTCAGTATACACACATCTGTACTTACCGTTGTGTTTCTTAATAACAGTTATTCCTGTCTCAAACAGGTCACAGAGTTGATGATCAGCGGAACATTAACTATTACCAATGTTCCTTAACATGACCCAAATAATAATAATAATAATAATAATAATAATAATAATAATAATAACAGCACCGCCACCAGGGTGAGGAATCAGACACACATACAACATCTGGGTATCCTCCTTACTTGTAGACGTTTCTCCAACCAGTAGCTTCAGTAATACAAGGACAATCACCCACATGCGATCCTCACGAGACACCAGACTCTGGCCACATTTATGATGAAAACTATGTGGAAAGTATTAACAACCTTGCCAAGTATTACACCCAACACTCTGGTGGCGAAACCTAGACTCTGTATTACGACTATAAAGTAGTCATTGATAATTCTCCCAAGCACTATACCCTACATTCACACTTACCACACTCCATATTCATGGAAAGAAAATTGCAAGACAAGTGAAACGTATCTCTGACGTAAAGTGATTCTGGTGGTGTCTAGATCACTAGAGAAACCACTACTGACAACCCAACTTGACTATGTCAACAGTTGGCACTACCATCACACTACAAATATGTATTCAAAACTTAAAACAAATATAATAACGTTTACACACAGTCGTGGAGAAAATGGAACACAAAAAAGCAGAAAAAAACCACTGGAACAATACACAAATAACCTGCACATAGGAGAGAGAGGAGCTTATGACTGACGACGTTTCGGTCCGACTTGGGCCATTAAGAGGCACCTAAGTTCCCCCCGTTTATTTTTCCACTATAGTCTACCTTGCATTTGCTTAATCTGTTTCGTAAGGTGAAATCTGGGATCTTTTCTTAATTCATGGTATAACTTAACAAATTGTGTTGTAGATGTCTGAGCAAAGTTCAGACATCTACAACACAATTGTCCTCAAAGATTTGTTAAGTTGTACCATTAATTAAGTAAAGATCCTGGACTTCAAGTACGAAACAAAGCGAATGTGATAGTAATTATGGACAAGGTAGATTATAATGGAAAAATGAACATGTCGGACGTCGTCGTAAGTTTGATTCTCCTATGTACGGGTTATCTGTATACCATGGAAGACGTGGTAAGAGACAGTTATTAACTGGAAAGCCTCGAGGCTTGCCGCCAGACTCTTGCCACTAAATATACTCGTGTCTTGGTTACCTTTCTAGGACTGAAGAAGCCACTCATGGCGAAACGTTTTCTTTTACTGTCCTGAAGCGTACACAGGAATCTTTATCGACATGTTGTCGGTATGACCACACCATTTCTCAACATGTGAGACGCCGCCGGTGCTTCTGGTAACAATTTCTACATCACCGCAGCAGCGCTGTTGTGAACGCCCTGCATAACAAGAAACATGTTGACGTTATACACACACATCCTTGAATAAGTGTCAGCGTGATGTAATAACACACAACATGCATGTAGAAGAGAGTATAACCGGAAAAATGGAGAGACGGTCCTTTGAACAAAGTTCAAAGGACCGTCTCTCCACTTTTCCGGTTATTGAACTTCTAAAGTAAATCTAGAGACCAATACTGTACAGAAGGTTGTATCCTGTACTCCTGTGGCTCCTCCAATTATGTTTTAATCTCACATTTAACGCCAGTAACAGCCTGGTTGATCAGGCAATGATCCACCACGAAGCCTGGTCATGGACCGGGCCGAGGGGGCGTTAACCCCCGAAACCCTCTTTAGGTATAACTTTGATATACCTTTGATGAGTTTCGAGAGTCTCTACTCCCGGAGCCCGGCCGTGGGCCAGGCTCATCTGGTACTTTGCCTGGTCACCCAGGCTGTCGCTCCTGGAAGCCCGCTGCCCCACATATCCATCACAGCTCGGTTAATCCGGCATTTAGTGAAGATACTTGTCCAGTCTCTTCTTGTACCAGCCATGTTTCTGATATCTTCTGGTAAGATGTTGAAAAGTCTGGGGTCACGAATGTTGATACAGTGTTCCCTCATTGTGCACACCGCGCTCCTGCTCCTCACTGGTATCCTTTAAGAATGTTAGGTAATGCGACAATTTGTGGCAACGTTTCGCTCTCCAGGAGCTTCATCACGCTTTACAAAGCTCCTGGAGAGCGAAACGCTGCCACAATAAAATGTCACATTAGTGGCACTTGTGTCAGTTTACTTAACATATTGTGGGTAATTCTACCATTATTACTATAAGAGTGACTTGCATGCCTCTGATAAACCTGTCACCCGTTTCAAGGTTTTTTAAACCTCTTGCAGACGGAAGATAGAAAAAGGATTTGAAATTACTTGTCTGTTCAGACTGTTAGAGTTCGGAGCCCGCTTGTCCGCTAACCATCACAGCTTGGTTGATCTGGCACTTGGAAGAGACAATGGTCTAGCTGCCTCTTCAAATAATATAATTCACGTTAAGAACTAAACCCATGTGGGTCATTCAACTCAAGGCGTGGTGGAGGCTCGATCCTCCGTCTGCTCAGCGCCAGACAGACCATATTGCTGTTTGTACTCACTTAATGTTCCAGTTCCCTCTTAAAGACTTACATAGCGAGGACATGACAAACTTTCTAGCAGTTCCGAAGCATGTTCTCACTAGAACACACCAGGTTCTCACTAGAACACACCAGGTTCTCACTAGAACACACCAGGTTCTCACTAGAACACACCAGGTTCTCACTAGAACACACCAGGTTCTCACTAGAACACACCAGGTCATCAGCAACACACCAAGTACTCACTAGAACACACCAGGTCATCAGCAACACACCAAGTACTCACTAGAACACACCAGGTCATCAGCAACACATCAAGTACTCACTAGAACACACCAGGCCATCAGTAACACACCAGGTCCTCGCTACAACACACCAGGTCATGAGGAGAGGGCCACAATAAGTAGCAGCTTCACAACTAGTTATGCTACACAAGCCCCATAATTGCTTTTAAAAATATGAATAATAAAAGCCTTACTAAAACTGGTTAAAGGAGCCTTCATCAGGCAGCTTCAGTATGTTGTGAACACCTACACTAACTGTGCTTCAGTAACTACAAGTACTGAATAAAACACACCAGTAACACCAGTAACTACAAGTACTGAATAAGAAACACCAGTAACACCAGTAACTACAAGTACTGAATAAGAAACACCAGTAACACCAGTAACTACAAGTACTGAATAAGAAACACCAGTAACACCAGTAACTACAAGTACTGAACAAGAAACACCAGTAACACCAGTAACTACAAGTACTGAATAAGAAACACCAGTAACACCAGTAACTACAAGTACTGAATAAGAAACACCAGTAACACCAGTAACTACAAGTACTGAATAAGAAACACCAGTAACACCAGTAACTACAAGTACTGAACAAGAAACACCAGTAACACCAGTAACTACAAGTACTGAACAAGAAACACCAGTAACACCAGTAACTACAAGTACTGAATAAGAAACACCAGTAACACCAGTAACTACAAGTACTGAATAAGAAACACCAGTAACACCAGTAACTACAAGTACTGAACAAGAAACACCAGTAACACCAGTAACTACAAGTACTGAACAAGAAACACAAGTAACACCAGTAACTACAAGTACTGAATAAGAAACACCAGTAACACAACTATACTTCAGTAACTACAAGTACTGAATAAGAAACACCAGTAACACAACTATACTTCAGTAACTACAAGTACAGAACAAGAAACACCAGTAACACCAGTAACTACAAGTACTGAATAAGAAACACCAGGAACACAACTATACTTCAGTAACTACAAGTACTGAACAAGAAACACCAGTAACACCAGTAACTACAAGTACTGAATAAGAAACACCAGTAACACAACTATACTTCAGTAACTACAAGTACTGAACAAGAAACACCAGCAACACAACTATACTTCAGTAACTACAAGTACAGAACAAGAAACACCAGCAACACAACTATACTTCAGTAACTACAAGTACAGAACAAGAAACACCAGCAACACAACTATACTTCAGTAACTACAAGTACTGAACAAGAAACACCAGCAACACAACTATACTTCAGTAACTACAAGTACTGAACAAGAAACACCAGTAACACAACTATACTTCAGTAACTACAAGTACTGAACAAGAAACACCAGCAACACAACTATACTTCAGTAACTACAAGTACAGAACAAGAAACACCAGCAACACAACTATACTTCAGTAACTACAAGTACTGAACAAGAAACACCAGCAACACAACTATACTTCAGTAACTACAAGTACAGAACAAGAAACACCAGCAACACAACTATACTTCAGTAACTACAAGTACTGAACAAGAAACACCAGCAACACAACTATACTTCAGTAACTACAAGTACTGAACAAGAAACACCAGCAACACAACTATACTTCAGTAACTACAAGTACTGAACAAGAAACACCAGCAACACAACTATACTTCAGTAACTACAAGTACAGAACAAGAAACACCAGCAACACAACTATACTTCAGTAACTACAAGTACTGAACAAGAAACACCAGCAACACAACTATACTTCAGTAACTACAAGTACTGAACAAGAAACACCAGCAACACAACTATACTTCAGTAACTACAAGTACTGAACAAGAAACACCAGCAACACAACTATACTTCAGTAACTACAAGTACTGAACAAGAAACACCAGCAACACAACCATACTTCAGTAACTACAAGTACTGAACAAGAAACACCAGCAACACAACTATACTTCAGTAACTACAAGTTATCATCTTCGACCTTGTAACGTCACTGGCTCCCGCTACAATGAGCCAGGTAAGTGACTGTTCTACCTGGTATCCGCCTAATACCACTGCAGTGTCCAGGTTCGATGTCAGGTGAATAGGGCTAACCTTTCTAGGCCCTGACGGGAGGGCCCTAGCCCGAAACACAAGTGAGACTCCACCACTACTTACCAGGTGATATACTTGAAACAGTGGTTGATGTCTCTTCAGGGAGAGTATTCACCCTGGCTATATTTACCTTTTTTCCAGCCATGATGGGTACTTAGCCAACTATGGGGGTAAACCCTGACAGAGGCTGCAGGGGTTTGAGTTGTCGTCAACAAAGATCAGTACCTTACCAAACAGTAGTTTCTTTTATGTACTATGACTGTACTTGTCTCATCCAAAATTCCATACAGCTCCCGTACACGGGACACCAACATAGTTCTGCTCCCATACACGTCACACCAACATAGCTCTGCTCCCGTACAAGGGACACCAACATAGCTCTGCTTCGCTACACGGGACACCAACATAGCTGTGCTCCTTTACACGGGACACCAACATAGCTTACCTCCTTCAATTACAAATAATTACAGACACATATACAGACAACCTCCATTAAAAGTGACGTGACACGCACATGATCATATCTACACCCACACAGACACGCACATGCTCAATTCTAAGCCCTCTCCCCCATACACACATACTTGTATACCTCCCCTTCCCACACACACACACACACACATGCTCACCCCCCACCACAACAACAGTAATAATGGTTGAATTACGAACAAAATGTTAGGTAGCTGGACACAGATGCAACTAATGCAACAGTTTATTGTGGCAACATTTCGCTCTCGGTTTGACGAAGCTCCTGTAGAGCGAAACGCTGTCACAATAAAGTGTCCATTTACACAAGAGAGTACGGAGACGGGCTACTCAACGACTCAAACAAGACACAGGAGTGGTCAAACAAGTGGCTACTGCAATTTAAACATAAGTGCTAGATCGTGTAAATAGAGAGGATGATGTTTAAGACACATGTGCAACAGTTGGGTGTTGTTGGTCCTCTGTATCAAGATACCGTTGCACATGTGTCGTAGTTATCAATATAAACAGGAGAGGATCTGGGAGAAGAGGGGAGTTAAATCACGCCGCAAGGAGAAAGATCTGGGAGCAATTAGAGAAAAAAAAAACAATATCGTGACTTGAACATACAAATAACCCGCACGTACAGAAAAGAAGCTTATGACAACGTTTTGGTCCGACTTGGTGCACTGACTAGTCACACTAACACACGAAGGTGAGGGAGCCAGTGTATATAATATATATATATATATATATATATATATATATATATATATATATATATATATATATATATATATATATATATATATATATATATATATAGAGAGAGAGAGAGAGAGAGAGAGAGAGAGAGAGAGAGAGAGAGAGAGTGAGAGAGAGGACAAGGACGGGACAAAGAGAGGAAAGAAGCAAAGTAATGGTATAGACAGTGCTGGTAGTTTAAGTAGAAGTGGTAGTAGTAGTAGTAGTAGTAGTAGTAGTAATAGTAATAGTAGCAGTAATAATAGTAGTAAGAGTAGTAGTAGTAGTAATAGTAGTTATAGCCTTGTTACCTTGTGTGAGGGCTATTTGTGTAGCAATCATTAGTGGGTAAAGTGTGGCCAGAGGATGATAGAGAGACACCACATACCAGGCTGCTGCTGTCTTACAACTGTCTTCACACAACACAACATAATAATGTACACTGTGTAAAGTTAGAAACTGCGCAGTTTACAGGCGTACGCCTACATGAATGTGCACGCCCACACCAACGTACGCACGCCCACAATAACGTATGCACGCCCACACTAACGTACGCACGCCCACACTAATGTACGCACGCCCACACTAACGTACACACGCCCACACTAACTTACGCACGCCCACACTAACGTACGCACGCCCACACTAACGTACGCACGCCAACAATAACGTACACACGCCCACACTAACGTACGCACGCCCACACTAACGTACACACGCCCACAACGTACATACGCCCACACTAACGTACACGCTCACACTAACGTACACACGCCCACACTAACTTACGCACGCCCACACTAACGTACACACGCCCACACTAGCGTACACACGCCCACACTAGCGTACACACGCCCACACTAGCGTACGCAAGCCCACAATAACGTACGCAAGCCCACAATAACGTACACACGCCCACACTAACTTACGCACGCCCACACTAACGTACACGCCCACACTAGCGTACACACGCCCACACTAGCGTACACACGCCCACACTAGCGTACGCAAGCCCACAATAACGTACGCAAGCCCACAATAACGTACACACGCCCACACTAACTTACGCACGCCCACACTAACGTACACGCCCACACTAGCGTACACACGCCCACACTAGCGTACACACGCCCACACTAGCGTACGCAAGCCCACAATAACGTACGCAAGCCCACAATAACGTACGCAAGCCCACAATAACGTACGCACGCCCACAATAACGTACGCAAGCCCACAATAACGTACGCACGCCCACGTCAGCCTTAACAAATCCAAGACAACATGAAAAACAGAGAGGGAAAGAGTCGATGATTCATAACTCGGGGCCAGAGAGTGGGAAGCCTCGCCTCGTGTCCACAAGGTCGAGGTGGCGCTGGCTGCCACACGCTTTCATCGACCTTATGGCTAGCCAACCCTGGATGCACCTCTGGTTATTAAAACGCCCATCCACATTGCTACCCCCCACCCCACCCTCCCTCTATCCTCCCTTCCTTCCTCCCATTAGTTCCTCCCTCCCTCCCTCAGTCCTCAAGTGTGACCGTTCGTCTCTCTCTCTCTCTCTGTCCGTTGTTCCGTACCTGGGTTGGTAGCGCACTCAACTCGCACACTCAGGGCCGTCGTTCGATCCCCGGTACCGGTAGAAACATTAGGACGTATTTCCTTAAGATACCTACTGTCACTGGTCACCTAGCAGTAGAAAGGTACCTGGGTGTTAATCGATTGGTGTGGGTTGCATCCTGGGGATAAAACTGACCTAGTTTGCCTGAAATTCTCTACATAACAAGGAGCTTTCTATATAGTAGTATGTCAGTGATGGTAGCTATAGTCTGTATAACCAGGGTCTATATAGTACGTCACTGATGTCAGCTATGGTCTGTATAACCAGGGTCTATATAGTACGTCACTGATGTCAGCTATGGTCTGTATGTTAGGTAAGACACATATGCAACAGTTAGGTATCTTTATTGTGAAACGTTTCGCCTACACAGTAGGCTTCTTCAGTCAAGTACAGAAAAGTTGATAGAAGCAGAAGATACTTGAAGACGATGTAATCAGTCCATCACCCTTAAAGTTTTGAGGTGGTCAGTCCCTCAGTCTGGAGAAGAGCATTGTTCCATAGTATGAAACAATTGTTTCATACTATGGAACAATGCTCTTCTCCAGACTGAGGGACTGACCACCTCAAAACTTTAAGGGTGATGGACTGATTACATCGTCTTCAAGTATCTTCTGCTTCTATCAACTTTTCTGTACTTGACTGAAGAAGCCTACTGTGTAGGCGAAACGTTTCACAATAAAGATACCTAACTGTTGCATATGTGTCTTACCTAACAACCTGTCGGTATTTTATACCATTTTAATGTTCATTCTATGGCCTGTATAACCAGGGTCTATATAGTAGGTCAGTGATGTCAGCTATGGTCTGTATAACCAGGGTCTATATAGTAGGTCACTGATGTCAGCTATGGTCTGTATACGTTATATCAGGTACTTGTACAAAAAACATTATTATTATTATTACTGACCTCAAAGACTGCTAAACAATGACCTGGGTCACCCAGTTCAAAACTTCTCTCTAAAACCGAACTTCCTCTCTTCCTATACCTCCACTAAGTCCCCCCACCCACTCTATTTTGCTACCCCCTGCCACCATTATCCTGAACCATCCTGTGTAATGGACTGTAGCGGGGAACAATGCCATCTTTGTTGTCACACAGAATGAGGAACCAGCACACACGCATTATAGAACCAATTTAATCGATAAAAAAAAAAGTGTCATCTTTTGAGAGCCCAGAACCGGTTTTTATTGAGGTTCATTATACAAGTTCAGATTTTGGCACTTGACTTAGGTAACTTAAGTGTTGGTCAACGTAAGATAACTTGATGAAGAGAAACACTGACCTATTTCCAGGGTTGTAACAAGAACACACTTTCTTGCCCTTATTTCGTCGCCATGACTGGTAGCAATACCAACAACCTGATCGGCAACAACAGTGTTCTGATGGTTCATTTCTAGTTTATACAGTGTTGCCTCGGTGTTATGTCTGCAGTGTTGTAACAACAACACTGCTGGTGGTGTTATGTCTGCAGTGTTGTAACAACACTGCTGGTGGTGTTATATCTGCAGTGTTGTAACAACAACACTGCTGGTGGTGTTATGTCTGCAGTGTTGTAACAACAACACTGCTGGTGGTGTTATGTCTGCAGTGTTGTAACAACAACACTGCTGGTGGTGTTATGTCTGCAGTGTTGTAACAACAACACTGCTGGTGGTGTTATGTCTGCAGTGTTGTAACAACAACACTGCTGGTGGTGTTATGTCTGCAGTGTTGTAACAACACTGCTGGTGGTGTTATGTCTGCAGTGTTGTAACAACAACACTGCTGGTGGTGTTATGTCTGCAGTGTTGTAACAACAACACTGCTCGTGGTGTTATGTCTGCAGTGTTGTAACAACAACACTGCTCGTGGTGTTATGTCTGCAGTGTTGTAACAACAACACTGCTGGTGGTGTTATGTCTGCAGTGTTGTAACAACAACACTGCTGGTGGTGTTATGTCTGCAGTGTTGTAACAACAACACTGCTGGTGGTGTTATATCTGCAGTGTTGTAACAACAACACTGCTGGTGGTGTTATGCCTGCAGTGTTGTAACAACACTGCTCGTGGTGTTATGTCTGCAGTGTTGTAACAACAACACTGCTGGTGATGTTATGTCTGCAGTGTTGTAACAACAACACTGCTGGTGGTGTTATGTCTGCAGTGTTGTAACAACAACACTGCTGGTGGTGTTATGTCTGCAGTGTTGTAACAACACTGCTGGTGGTGTTATGTCTGCAGTGTTGTAACAAGAACACTGCTGGTGGTGTTATGTCTGCAGTGTTGTAACAAGAACACTGCTGGTGGTGTTAATGTCTGCAGTGTTGTAACAACAACACTGCTGGTGGTATGTCTGCAGTGTTGTAACAACAACATTACTGGTGGTGTTGTGTCTGCAGTGTTGTAACAAGAACACTGCTGGTGGTGTTATGTCTGCAGTGTTGTAACAACAACACAACTGGTGGTGTTGTGTCTGCAGTGTTGTAACAAGAACACTGCTGGTGGTGTTATGTCTGCAGTGTTGTAACAACAACACTGCTGGTGGTGTTAATGTCTGCAGTGTTGTAACAACAACACTGCTGGTGGTGTTATGTCTGCAGTGTTGTAACAACAACACTGCTGGTGGTGTTATGTCTGCAGTGTTGTAACAACAACACTGCTGGTGGTATGTCTGCAGTGTTGTAACAACAACACTACTGGTGGTGTCATGTCTACAGTGTTGTAACAACAACACTACTGGTGGTGTCATGTGTGCAGTGTTGTAACAACAACAACACTGCTGGTGGTGTTAATGTCTGCAGTGTTGTAACAAGAACACTGCTGGTGGTGTTATGTCTGCAGTGTTTTAACAACAACACTGCTGGTGGTGTTATGTCTGCAGTGTTGTAACAAGAACACTGCTGGTGGTGTTAATGTCTGCAGTGTTGTAACAAGAACACTGCTGGTGGTGTTATGTCTGCAGTGTTGTAACAAAAACACTGCTGGTGGTGTTAATGTCTGCAGTGTTGTAACAAGAACACTGCTGGTGGTGTTATGTCTACAGTGTTGTAACAAGAACACTGCTGGTGGTGTTAATGTATGCAGTGTTGTAACAAGAACACTGCTGGTGGTGTTATGTCTACAGTGTTGTAACAAGAACACTGCTGGTGGTGTTATGTCTGCAGTGTTGTAACAAGAACACTGCTGGTGGTGTTAATGTCTGCAGTGTTGTAACAAGAACACTGCTGGTGGTGTTATGTCTGCAGTGTTGTAACAAGAACACTGCTGGTGGTGTTATGTCTGCAGTGTTGTAACAACAACACTACTGGTGGTGTCATGTCTACAGTGTTGTAACAACAACACTACTGGTGGTGTCATGTCTGCAGTGTTGTAACAACACTACTGGTGTCATGTCTACAGTGTTGTAACAACAACAACACTACTGGTGGTGTCATGTCTACAGTGTTGTAACAACAACACTACTGGTGGTGTCATGTCTACAGTGTTGTAACAACACTACTGGTGGTGTCATGTCTACAGTGTTGTAACAACAACACTTCTGGTGGTGTCATGTCTGCAGTGTTGTAACAACAACAACACTACTGGTGGTGTTATGTCTACAGTGTTGTAACAACACTACTGGTGGTGTCATGTCTACAGTGTTGTAACAACACTACTGGTGGTGTCATGTCTGCAGTGTTGTAACAACACTACTGGTGGTGTAATGTCTACAGTGTTGTAACAACAACAACACTACTGGTGGTGTCATGCCTACAGTGTTGTAACAACACTACTGGTGGTGTCATGTCTACAGTGTTGTAACAACATCAACACTACTGGTGGTGTCATGTCTACAGTGTTGTAACAACAACACTACTGGTGGTGTCATGTCTACAGTGTTGTAACAACACTACTGGTGGTGTCATGTCTACAGTGTTGTAACAACAACACTACTGGTGGTGTCATGTCTACAGTGTTGTAACAACAACACTACTGGTGGTAACATGTCTACAGTGTTGTAACAACATTACTGGTGTCATGTCTGCAGTGTTGTAACAACAACACTACTGGTGGTGTCATGTCTACAGTGTTGTAACAACACTACTGGTGGTGTCATGTCTACAGTGTTGTAACAACAACACTACTGGTGGTGTCATGTCTACAGTGTTGTAACAACACTACTGGTGGTGTCATGTCTACAGTGTTGTAACAACACTACTGGTGGTGTCATGTCTGCAGTGTTGTAACAACAACACTGCTGGTGGTGTTATCTGCAGTGTTGTAACAAGAACACTGCTGGTGGTGTTATGTCTGCAGTGTTGTAACAAGAACACTGCTGGTGGTGTTATGTCTACAGTGTTGTAACAACAACACTACTGGTGGTGTCATGTCTAGTGTCGTAACAACACTACTGGTGGTGTCATGTCTAGTTTTGTAACAACAACAACACTACTGGTGGTGTCATGTCTGCAGTGTTGTAACAACACTACTGGCTACTGGTGGTGTCATGTCTACAGTGTTGTAACAACACTACTGGTGGTGTCATGTCTGCAGTGTTGTAACAACAACACTACTGGTGGTGTGATGTCTACAGTGTTGTAACAACAACACTACTGGTGGTGTCATGTCTACAGTGTTGTAACAACAACACTACTGGTGGTGTCATGTCTACAGTGTTGTAACAACAACACTACTGGTGGTGTCATGTCTACAGTGTTGTAACAACAACACTACTGGTGGTGTCATGTCTACAGTGTTGTAACAACACTACTGGTGTCATGTCTGCAGTGTTGTAACAACAGCAACACTACTGGTGGTGTCATGTCTACAGTGTTGTAACAACAACACTACTGGTGGTGTCATGTCTACAGTGTTGTAACAACACTACTGGTGGTGTCATGTCTACAGTGTTGTAACAACACTACTGGTGGTGTCATGTCTACAGTGTTGTAACAACAACACTACTGGTGGTGTCATGTCTACAGTGTTGTAACAACAACACTACTGGTGGTGTCATGTCTACAGTGTTGTAACAACAACACTACTGGTGTCATGTCTACAGTGTTGTAACAACAACACTACTGGTGGTGTCATGTCTGCAGTGTTGTAACAACAACAACACTACTGGTGGTGTCATGTCTACAGTGTTGTAACAACAACACTACTGGTGGTGTCATGTCTACAGTGTTGTAACAACAACACTACTGGTGGTGTCATGTCTACAGTGTTGTAACAACACTACTGATGGTGTCATGTCTACTGTGTTGTAACAACACTACTGGTGTCATGTCTGCAGTGTTATAACAACAACACTACTGGTGGTGTCATGTCTGCAGTGTTGTAACAACAACAACACTACTGGTGGTGTCATGTCTACAGTGTTGTAACAACAACACTACTGGTGGTGTCATGTCTACAGTGTTGTAACAACAACACTACTGGTGGTGTCATGTCTACAACACATAAAGTAACAACTTAACGACTATTAACACTACCATACAAGAAATATTAAGAGCAACAACAAGCATGACGATGTTGGAGGTAGCCTGACCACCTGCCTGCTTGACTACCTAACTGCCTGACCATCTGCCTGCTTGACTACCTAACTGCCTGACCACCTGCCTGCCTGACCACCTGCCTGCCTGACCACCTGCCTGCTTGACTACCTAACTGCCTGACCACCTGCCTGCCTGACTGCCTGCCTGACCACCTGCCTGACCATCTGCCTGCCTGACCACCTGCCTGCCTGACCACCTGCCTGCCTGACCACCTGCCTGCCTGACCACCTGCCTGCCTGACCACCTGCCTGCCTGACCACCTGCCAGACCACTTGCCTGCCTGCCTGGATAAAGCGCATCCTGCATCTCACTTTCAAAATCCGCGGTGACGGAAGTGTCAGGAACTTCAGCAGTAAGAGACAGTAAAAGTAGCAGGAAGCTTGACAGACAGACAGAGAGAGAGAGAGAGAGAGAGAGAGAGATTGGGTGGGGGAGGGGTGGGTGGTACAGGTCTCGGGACACCCACCCACCACTGGCCACACCCACACCACGCCCACTACCATTTACTTCTCCCTTTGGTATTTCAGCTCCTCTGTCTCTTCTTCTTCTCTCTCTCTCTCTCTCTCTCTCTCTCTCTTTCCCTCCCACTCTATCCTCTCTCTCCTTCCCTCCCAAAATCTCTCTCTCCCACTCTTTTACTTTACCCCTTCCTTCTTTCTCTTCCTTTCCCTTTCTATCTTCTACTCTTTCTCCCTTCCTTATTTATCTGTTCCTCTTCCGCCTCTCTCTGCCCCCTCTCCTCACACTGCCTCTTCCATCTCTCACATACACAAACTAAGACAGATGACAGGAAAGAAGGACACAAAAAACAATACTAGCCCCAGGACACTGTTTTGAGGCTTACTTCGCTAGGTCAGGTGTAGAGGAGGGCGGGGCAGGTGTAGAGGAGGGCGGGGCAGGTGTAGAAGGGGCGGGGCAGGTGTAGAGGAGGGCGGGGCAGGGGTAGAAGGGTCGGGGCAACTGTAGAGGAGGCCGGGCAGGTGTAGAGGTGGCCGGGCAGGTGTAGAGGATGGCGGGCCAGGTGTAGAAGGGGCGGGGCAAGTGTAGAGGAGGCCGGGCAGGTGTAGAGGGGGCCGGGCAGGTGTAGAGGGGCCCGGGCAGGTGTAGAGGAGGGCGGGGCAGGTGTAGAAGGGTCGGGGCAAGTGTAGAGGAGGCGGGGCGGGGCAGGTGTAGAGGAGGGCGGCGCAGGTGTAGAAGGGGCGGGGCAGGTGTAGAGGAGGGCGGGGCAGGTGTAGAGGAGGGCGGGGCAGGTGTAGAAGGGGCGGGGCAGGTGTAGAGGAGGGCGGGGCAGGTGTAGAGGAGGGCGGGGCAGGTGTAGAGGAGGGCGGGGCAGGTGTAGAGGAGGGCGCGGCCGGTGTAGAAGGGGCGGGGCAGGTGTAGAGGAGGGCGGGGCAGGTGTAGAAAAGGGCGGGGCAGGTGTAGAGGAGGGCGGGGCAGGTGTAGAGGAGGGCGGGGCCGGTGTAGCGGCGGGCGGGGCAGGTGTAGAGGAGGGCGGGGCAGGTGTAGAGGAGGGCGGGGCAGGTGTAGAGGAGGGCGGGGCAGGTGTAGAGGAGGGCGGGGCAGGTGTAGAGGAGGGCGGGGCAGGTGTAGAGGGGGCCGGGCAGGTGTAGAGGAGGGCGAGGCAGGTGTAGAGGAAGGCGGGGCAGGTGTAGAGGAGGGCGGGGCTGGTGTAGAGGCGGGCGGGGCAGGTGTAGAGGAGGGGAGGGGCAGGTGTAGAGGGGGCCGGGCAGGTGTAGTGGAGGGCGGGGCAGGTGTAGAGGAGGGAGGGGCAGGTGTAGAGGAGGGCGGGGCAGGTGTAGAGGAGGGCGGGGCAGATGTAGAGGGGGCCGGGCAGGTGTAGAGGAGGGCGGGGCAGGTGTAGAGGAGGGCAGACTTTTCAGTGTAAAACACGTGTGACTATTATACCGAAGATAATAAGACAAGTAATTTCACTCACGTGAATCCCTCTCCTCTGGCTCATATATATATATATATATATATATATATATATATATATATATATATATATATATATATATATATATATATATTTTCTTTCAACACACCGGCTGTATCCCACCAAGGCGGGGTGGCCCAAAAGGAAAAACGAAAGTTTCTCCTTTTACATTTAGTAATATATACAGGAGAAGAGGTTACTAGCCCCTTGCTCCCGGCATTTTAGTCGCCTCTTACAACACGCATGGCTTACGGAGGAAGAATTCTGTTCCACTTCCCCATGGAGATAAGAGGAAATAAACAAGAATAAGAACTAGAAAGAAAATAGAAGAAAACCCAGAGGGGTGTGTATATATGTGCTTGTACATGTATGTGTAGTGTGACCTAAGTGTAAGTAGAAGTAGCAAGACGTACCTGAAATCTTGCATGTTCATGAGACAGAAAAAAGGACACCAGCAATCCTACCATCATGTAAAACAATTACAGGCTTTCGTTTTACACTCACTTGGCAGGACGGTAGTACCTCCCTGGGCGGTTGCTGTCTACCAACCTACTACCTAGGATATATATATATATATATATATAATATAGGGAGGTACCACCTCTAGAACTGTTCTGGGGACCCTCATCCTCAGAGAAAAGAATGAACTTGCTTCAGGGAAAACTCAAGGTTCTCCCTGAAGCTGCTTGAGAATTTTCTCCTACCACCCCCTATATTTCAAGTACGTTTTATTTAAAGACAAAATACATTGGCCAAACATTCACAAAAATACAACAGAAAGTAAAACAACATAGGTAACTCAGAGCTACATCTCGAATACTTCGTCCAGCTCCCCTGCGGTGGGCCGCGTGCCCAGAATGCTGCAGCCATTTCCTCTCTGGATCGCAACACTGAGTCTCTGAAAGAGGAAGCTGGTCGCCCTGTGGTCCTTGATTTCTATGATGAGCTTTTCACCCATCTCTTTGAGGAACTTTAGAGCACACTTGCCCCATGCTCCAAGGGTCTCCGACCCTATTGGAATGAAGTTATAGCAAGGGGGAAGGTCTTCATATTTTCGGATCTTCTGGGTCTCCCTGTGGCTGGCAGCTCCACCCCCTTCCACTACAGAGTATGGCAAGTAGGTGTCTGCCAATGTGGCAGCACAGGTGTAGTCCCAGGCAATCTGCTTTCCATCCTTCCAGGGTAGCATAGTGGCTCCATCAGGACGCTTTTGACTTCCATCAGACCTCTGTACTTGGGGTTCCCATTGAGCTGGGCAACGGGCTGTGGCGAGGCTTCTCTTTATGATGTCATTGACCTCCTCATGTCTGGCATACTTCCCTTCTGCTGTGTGACACACGAGACCATGAAGTCCGAATTGATCAGCTGTCGCCCTGCCGCAAATACACTTATGTTCGGTGAGGATGGGGGCGGCTAGGCGAAGAGTAACACCAATCCGAATGGCCTGTGGGTCGAGACGGGTGCCCAGGGAGGTATTGGGAACAGCTAACAGGAAATCTCCTGAGTGTGGTGCCTTCACCGCCAGGAGACGAGCTTTGTCCTTTCCTGAAGCATTGGAGAGCATTGTGTTGGCGATTTTTTCCATGATCGGTTTGTCCTTTATATTAATCAAAGTTAAGGTATTAAGCACCTTGTATCAAGACTAAAGGATCGAACACCTTCCCACTTCCTCCAGAGTCTCAAGCATAATAATCTCGTGTATATTAGGTTAAAACAAGCTCGTTGGGAAGGGTAAATGTGGAGTCAGTGAAGATATCCAGGTATTGAACCTGTTTCCCGTTCATCAACTTGTCTGTACTGTGAACCATTAGTGTAATGAACTTCGTAAATCATTCTTCATGAAACATTTGTACATCTTGTGCAAATTTCTTGGATTAGCAGCCACTCAAGTGTGTGATGCGAGAAGATGATAGTGACAGTGTTGACACTGACATGAGTGTATTAGCAGCCACTCAAGTGTGTGATGTGAGAAGATGATAGTGACAGTGTTGACACTGACATGAGTGTATTAGCAGCCACTCAAGTGTGTGATGTAAGAAGATGATAGTGACAGTGTTGACACTGACATGAGTGTATTAGCAGCCACTCAAGTGTGTGATGCGAGAAGATGATAGTGACAGTGTTGACACTGACATGAGTGTATTAGCAGCCACTCAAGTGTGTGATGCGAGAAGATGATAGTGACAGTGTTGACACTGACATGAGTGTATTAGCAGCCACTCAAGTGTGTGATGCGAGAAGATGATAGTGACAGTGTTGACACTGACATGAGTGTATTAGCAGCCACTCAAGTGTGTGATGCGAGAAGATGATAGTGACAGTGTTGACACTGACATGAGTGTATTAGCAGCCACTCAAGCGTGTGATGTGAGATGATAGTGACAGTGTTGACACTGACATGAGTGTATTAGCAGCCACTCAAGTGTGTGATGTGAGAAGATGATAGTGACAGTGTTGACACTGACATGAGTGTATTAGCAGCCACTCAAGTGTGTGATGTGAGATGATAGTGACAGTGTTGACACTGACATGAGTGTATTAGCAGCCACTCAAGTGTGTGATGTGAGAAGATGATAGTGACAGTGTTGACACTGACATGAGTGTATTAGCAGCCACTCAAGTGTGTGATGCGAGAAGATGATAGTGACAGTGTTGACACTGACACGAGTGTATTAGCCACTCAAGTGTGTGATGCGAGAAGATGATAGTGACAGTGTTGACACTGACATGAGTGTATTAGCAGCCACTCAAGTGTGTGATGTGAGAAGATGATAGTGACAGTGTTGACACTGACATGAGTGTATTAGCAGCCACTCAAGTGTGTGATGTGAGATGATAGTGACAGTGTTGACACTGACATGAGTGTATTAGCAGCCACTCAAGTGTGTGATGTGAGAAGATGATAGTGACAGTGTTGACACTGACATGAGTGTATTAGCAGCCACTCAAGTGTGTGATGTGAGAAGATGATAGTGACAGTGTTGACACTGACACGAGTGTATTAGCAGCCACTCAAGTGTGTGATGTGAGATGATAGTGACAGTGTTGACACTGACATGAGCGTATTAGTAGCCACTCAGGTGTGTGATGTGAGATGATAGTGACAGTGTTGACACTGACATGAGCGTATTAGTAGCCACTCAAGTGTGTAATGTGAGATGATAGTGACAGTATTGACACTGACATGAGCGTATTAGCAGCCACTCAAGTGTGTGATGTGAGATGATAGTGACAGTGTTGACACTGACATGAGCGCATCATGCACTCACTCATACCATCCATCAAACACCATCACCGACCCACCCATGATTGAGAAATAAACACACACACACACACACACAAGACGTGGTCAACCTTCATGTTAACACACACACACACAAGAGGTGGTAAACAGTCATGTTAAACACACACACTCAACATGATCTGCGTTTATCATGATATTTCTTGTGAAGAGCCAAACCCGTCTTAGTCATTCCAAACATTAGTATTTATAAGGTGTATTGAAGAGGTGCATCATGGTGAACAGGTACATCATGGTGAACAGGTACATCATGGTGAACAGGTACATCATGGTGAACAGGTACATCATGGTGAACAGGTACATCATGGTGAACAGGTACATCATGGTGAACAGGTACATCATGGTGAACAGGTACATCGTGAACAGGTACATCGTGAACAGGTACATCATGGTGAATAGGTACATCATGGTGAACAGGTACATCGTGGTGAACAGGTACATCATGGTGAATAGGTACATCATGGTGAACAGGTACATCGTGGTGAACAGGTACATCATGGTGAATAGGTACATCATGGTGAACAGGTACATCGTGGTGAACAGGTACATCGTGGTGAACAGGTACATCGTGGTGAACAGGTACATCGTGGTGAACAGGTACATCATGGTGAACAGGTACATCGTGGTGAACAGGTACATCATGGTGAACAGGTACATCATGGTGAACAGGTACATCATGGTGAACAGGTACATCATGGTGAACAGGTACATCATGGTGAACAGGTACATCATGGTGAACAGGTACATCGTGGTGAACAGGTACATCATGGTGAACAGGTACATCATGGTGAACAGGTACATCATGGTGAACAGGTACATCATGGTGAACAGGTACATCATGGTGAACAGGTACATCATGGTGAACAGGTACATCGTGGTGAACAGGTACATCGTGGTGAACAGGTACATCATGGTGAACAGGTACATCATGGTGAACAGGTACATCAACAGGTACATCATGGTGAACAGGTACATCATGGTGAACAGGTACATCATGGTGAACAGGTACATCATGGTGAACAGGTACATCATGGTGAACAGGTACATCATGGTGAACAGGTACATCATGGTGAACAGGTACATCGTGGTGAACAGGTACATCATGGTGAACAGGTACATCATGGTGAACAGGTACATCATGGTGAACAGGTACATCATGGTGAACAGGTACATCGTGGTGAACAGGTACATCATGGTGAACAGGTACATCATGGTGAACAGGTACATCATGGTGAACAGGTACATCATGGTGAACAGGTACATCATGGTGAACAGGTACATCATGGTGAACAGGTACATCATGGTGAACAGGTACATCATGGTGAACAGGTACATCATGGTGAACAGGTACATCATGGTGAACAGGTACATCATGGTGAACAGGTACATCATGGTGAACAGGTGCATCATGGTGAACAGGTGCATGGTGAACAGGTACATCGTGGTGAACAGGTGCATCATGGTCAACAGGTACATCATGGTGAACAGGTACATCATGGTGAACAGGTACATCATGGTGAACAGGTACATCGTGGTGAACAGGTACATCGTGGTGAACAGGTACATCGTGGTGAACAGGTACATCATGGTGAACAGGTACATCATGGTGAACAGGTACATCATGGTGAACAGGTACATCATGGTGAACAGGTACATCATGGTGAACAGGTACATCATGGTGAACAGGTACATCATGGTGAACAGGTACATCGTGGTGAACAGGTACATCGTGGTGAACAGGTACATCGTGGTGAACAGGTACATCATGGTGAACACGTACATCGTGGTGAACATGTTAACACATTACGGGTTAAGTCTAGTGGAAGAAGTCACGATATATAGAAGATAGATGAGGAAAGGCAAAAAGAGATGAGAGAAGCGGATAGAGGAGAGAAGATATGATGATAAATGAGATTAAAGAGGATAAGGATGAGTAAGAAGCGGGAGGATAGAGGATGGTGGTGGTAAGAAGGATAGTGTACAATAATGATACACAACAAGAATAGCTTGGACACTACAGTGTGTTGTGAAGACCAATGTTCCTGATGCCCTGTTCCTTCATGCTGCCACTGCCCCTTCCTCCTCCATCATCTCTACCCTCCTGCCCCTCCCATCATCTCCACCCTCCTGCCCCTCCCATCATCTCCACCCTCCTGCCCCTCCCATCACCTCCACCCTCCTGCCCCTCCCATCATCTCCACCCTCCTCCCCCTCCCATCATCTCCACCCTCCTGCCCCTCCCATCACCTCCACCCTCCTGCCCCTCCCATCATCTCCACCCTCCTGCCCCTCCCATCACCTCCACCCTCCTGCCCCTCCCATCATCTCCACCCTCCTGCCCCTCCCATCATCTCCACCCTCCTGCCCCTCCCATCATCTCCACCCTCCTGCCCCACCCATCATCTCCACCCTCCTGCCCCTCCCATCATCTCCACCCTCCTGCCCCTCCCATCATCTCCACCCTCCTGCCCCTCATATCATCTCCACCCTCCTGCCCCTCCCATCATCTCCACCCTCCTGCCCCTCCCATCACCTCCATCCTCCTGCCCCTCCCATCACCTCCACCCTCCTGCCCCTCCCATCATCTCCACCTGTCAGCATAGTTGCTGATCCCTGTGTTATATAGCATAGCATATTAGTATCGTCCATGTGCTTTAGATACGAGATCCCTTGTAGGCCTGTGACTTTGTGTGACGTCACGGGATGCGCATGTGTAGGCTCGTACCTCTGCCTCCGTCTCAGTCGGCGTAGACCTACAGGCGAAGACAGGCAGAGGCTGGGCTCCACATTCATCATCACAGTCTGACAATATATATGTTACCATCCAACAAGTGTGTCTACCTTCAACCCTCGATATCTCCATTTAAGAACCCCTTACGATACACCCTCCTGCCCCTCTCATCACCTCCACACTCCTGCCCCTCCCATCACCTCAACCCTCCTGCCCCTCCCATCACCTCAACCCTCCTGCCCCTCCCATCATCTCCACCCTCCTGCCCCTCCCATCATCTCCACCCTCCTGCCCCTCCCATCACCTCAACCCTCCTGCCCCTCCCATCACCTCCACCCTCCTGCCCCTCCCATCACCTCAACCCTCCTGCCCCTCCCATCAAATCCACCCTCCTGCCCCTCCCATCATCTCCACCCTCCTGCCCCTCCCATCACCTCAACCCTCCTGCCCCTCCCATCACCTCAACCCTCCTGCCCCTCCCATCACCTCAACCCTCCTGCCCCTCCCATCATCTCCACCCTCCTGCCCCTCCCCTCACCTCCACACTCCTGCCCCTCCCATCACCTCAACCCTCCTGCCCCTCCCATCACCTCCACCCTCCTGCCCCTCCCATCATCTCCACCCTCCTGCCCCTCCCATCATCTCCACCCTCCTGCCCCTCCCATCACCTCCACCCTCCTGCCCCACCCATCATCTCCACCCTCCGGCCCCACCCAGCATCTCCACCCTCCTGCCCCTCCCATCATCTCCACCCTCCTGCCCCTCCCTGCACCTCCACCCTCCTGCCCCACCCATCATCTCCACCCTCCTGCCCCTCCCATCATCTCCACCCTCCTGCCCCTCCCATCACCTCCACCCTCCTGCTCCACCCATCAGCTCCACCCTCCTGCCCCCCCATCACCTCCACCCTCCTGCCCCTCCCATCACCTCCACCCTCCTGCCCCTCCCATCACCTCCACCCTCCTGCCCCACCCATCACCTCCACCCTCCTGCCCCTCCCATCACCTCCTCCCTCCTGCCCCACCCATCATCTCCACCCTCCTGCCCCTCCCATCATCTCCACCCTCCTGCCCCTCCCATCATCTCCACCCTCCTGCCCCTCCCCTCAGCACCACCCTCCTGCCCCGCCCATCATCTCCACCCTCCTGCCCCTCCCATCATCTCCACCCTCCTGCCCCTCCCATCACCTCCACCCTCCTGCCCCTCCCATCATCTCCACCCTCCTGCCCCACCCATCATCTCCACCCTCCTGCCCCTCCCATCACCTCCACCCTCCTGCCCCACCCATCATCTCCACCTTCCTGCCCCTCCCATCACCTCCACCCTCCTGCCCCTCCCATCACCTCCACCCTCCTGCCCCTCCCATCATCTCCACCCTCCTGCCCCTCCCATCATCTCCACCCTCCTGCCCCTCCCATCACCTCCACCCTCCTGCCCCTCCCATCATCTCCACCCTCCTGCCCCTCCCATCATCTCCACCCTCCTGCCCCTCCCATCACCTCCACCCTCCTGCCCCACCCATCATCTCCACCTTCCTGCCCCTCCCATCACCTCCACCCTCCTGCCCCTCCCATCATCTCCACCCTCCTGCCCCTCCCATCACCTCCACCCTCCTGCCCCTCCCATCATCTCCACCCTCCTGCCCCACCCATCATCTCCACCTTCCTGCCCCTCCCATCACCTCCACCCTCCTGCCCCTCCCATCACCTCCACCCTCCTGCCCCTCCCATCACCTCCACCCTCCTGCCCCTCCCATCACCTCCACCCTCCTGCCCCTCCCATCACCTCCACCTTCCTGCCCCTCCCATCATCTCCACCCTCCTGCCCCACCCATCATCTCCACCTTCCTGCCCCTCCCATCACCTCCACCCTCCTGCCCCTCCCATCACCTCAAGGTTATCCCAGAACTTTGTGATGGAATACGAGAAGCACAAATGTTCTCACAATATCAGTCACACTTTACGTAATACAATAGCAGTACTCTGCTACTCTGGCGTCCACCTGCCAAGTATTCAGAGGGGTCAATGCCCCCCCCAGGCCTAGTCCATGACCGGACCTCCAATTTTATTAAACAAAACAAAAAAGGTCTTTTATATAGAAAAGTACTGCAGTAGACCTACTGGCTGAAGCTAGACAGACCTACTGGCTGAAGCTAGACAAGTCCTACTACCTGAAGCTAGACAGACCTACTGGCTGAAGCTAGACAGACCTACTGGCTGAAGCTAGACAGACCTACTGGCTGAAGCTAGACAGACCTACTGGCTGAAGCTAGACAGACCTACTGGCTGAAGCTAGACAGACCTACTGGCTGAAGCTAGACAAGTCCTACTGGCTGAAGCTAGACAGACCTACTGGCTGAAGCTAGACAAGTCCTACTGGCTGAAGCTAGACAGACCTACTGGCTGAAGCTAGACAAGTCCTACTGGCTGAAGCTAGACAGACCTACTGGCTGAAGCTAGACAAGTCCTACTGGCTGAAGCTAGACAGACCTACTGGCTGAAGCTAGACAGACCTACTGGCTGAAGCTAGACAGACCTACTGGCTGAAGCTAGACAAGTCCTACTGGCTGAAGCTAGACAGACCTACTGGCTGAAGCTAGACAGACCTACTGGCTGAAGCTAGACAGACCTACTGGCTGAAGCTAGACAGACCTACTGGCTGAAGCTAGACAAGTCCTACTGGCTGAAGCTAGACAGACCTACTGGCTGAAGCTAGACAAGTCCTACTGGCTGAAGCTAGACAGACCTACTGGCTGAAGCTAGACAGACCTACTGGCTGAAGCTAGACAAGTCCTACTGGCTGAAGCTAGACAAGTCCTACTGGCTGAAGCTAGACAGACCTACTGGCTGAAGCTAGACAGACCTACTGGCTGAAGCTAGACAGACCTACTGGCTGAAGCTAGACAGACCTACTGGCTGAAGCTAGACAAGTCCTACTGGCTGAAGCTAGACAGACCTACTGGCTGAAGCTAGACAAGTCCTACTGGCTGAAGCTAGACAGACCTACTGGCTGAAGCTAGACAAGTACTACTGGCTGAAGCTAGACAGACCTACTGGCTGAAGCTAGACAAGTCCTACTGGCTGAAGCTAGACAGACCTACTGGCTGAAGCTAGACAAGTCCTACTGGCTGAAGCTAGACAGACCTACTGGCTGAAGCTAGACAAGTCCTACTGGCTGAAGCTAGACAGACCTACTGGCTGAAGCTAGACAGACCTACTGGCTGAAGCTAGACAGACCTACTGGCTGAAGCTAGACAAGTCCTACTGGCTGAAGCTAGACAGACCTACTGGCTGAAGCTAGACAGACCTACTGGCTGAAGCTAGACAGACCTACTGGCTGAAGCTAGACAGACCTACTGGCTGAAGCTAGACAGACCTACTGGCTGAAGCTAGACAGACCTACTGGCTGAAGCTAGACAAGTCCTACTGGCTGAAGCTAGACAGACCTACTGGCTGAAGCTAGACAAGTCCTACTGGCTGAAGCTAGACAGACCTACTGGCTGAAGCTAGACAAGTCCTACTGGCTGAAGCTAGACAGACCTACTGGCTGAAGCTAGACAAGTCCTACTGGCTGAAGCTAGACAGACCTACTGGCTGAAGCTAGACAGACCTACTGGCTGAAGCTAGACAGACCTACTGGCTGAAGCTAGACAAGTCCTACTGGCTGAAGCTAGACAGACCTACTGGCTGAAGCTAGACAAGTCCTACTGGCTGAAGCTAGACAGACCTACTGGCTGAAGCTAGACAGACCTACTGGCTGAAGCTAGACAAGTCCTACTGGCTGAAGCTAGACAGACCTACTGGCTGAAGCTAGACAAGTCCTACTGGCTGAAGCTAGACAGACCTACTGGCTGAAGCTAGACAGACCTACTGGCTGAAGCTAGACAGACCTACTGGCTGAAGCTAGACAGACCTACTGGCTGAAGCTAGACAAGTCCTACTGGCTGAAGCTAGACAGACCTACTGGCTGAAGCTAGACAAGTCCTACTGGCTGAAGCTAGACAGACCTACTGGCTGAAGCTAGACAAGTACTACTGGCTGAAGCTAGACAGACCTACTGGCTGAAGCTAGACAAGTCCTACTGGCTGAAGCTAGACAGACCTACTGGCTGAAGCTAGACAAGTCCTACTGGCTGAAGCTAGACAGACCTACTGGCTGAAGCTAGACAAGTCCTACTCGCAGGCCAGCGACACAATTCCTGTATGTCTAACATCGCTGACAAAATTTAAGACCAGCGCAGTAGAATGTCATGTTTTAGTGACTATTCGTGACTTTAGTGACTGATCTACCTGGGTAAAGAGTACATATATCTTGAGAATATCGGCACCTGCACAGGACTGCTCAGTGTATATGTTATTATATGCGATAACGATGAAGAAGTTTCCTGGTATTTTATACCTTTCATCTCAATGTCTAACATCGTCTTTAGGCTAGGTAAAGTACTTGTTCCAGTGCCACTACTTGGCACTCTGTCAGCCTGGTGTGCAGGTGTGTGTGTGTCAAGCTATCACCACGCTCCTCCCTCGCCCACACATTACTTTCTTCTCTAATACACTAGTGACTGGCAGACGTGCCTTCATGCACCCGTACCATCAAACATTTTTTTATGCTCTCAAGTACTCTTACCTATTACACAACCTATATCCTTGTCTCTTACCTATTACACAACCTATGTCCTTGTCTCTTACCTATTACACAACCTATATCCTAGTCTCTTACCTATTACACAACCTATATCTCTTACCTATTACACAACATATGTTCTTGTCTCTTACCTATTACACAACCTATGTCCTTGTCTCTTACCTATTACACAACATATGTCCTTGTCTCTTACCTATTACACAACATATGTTCTTTTCTCTTACCTATTACACAACCTATGTCCTTGTCTCTTACCTATTACACAACCTATGTCCTTGTCTCTTACCTATTACACAACCTATGTCCTTGTCTCTTACCTATTACACAACCTATGTCCTTGTCTCTTACCTATTACACAACCTATGTCCTTGTCTCTTACCTATTACACAACCTATATCCTTGTCTCTTACCTATTACACAACCTATGTCCTTGTCTCTTACCTATTACACAACCTATGTCCTTGTCTCTTACCTATTACACAACCTATGTCCTTGTCTCTTACCTATTACACAACCTATGTCCTTGTCTCTTACCTATTACACAACATATGTTCTTGTCTCTTACCTATTACACAACATATGTTCTTGTCTCTTACCTATTACACAACATATGTTCTTGTCTCTTACCTATTACACAACCTATGTTCTTGTCTCTTACCTATTACACAACCTATGTCCTTGTCTTTTACCTATTACACAACCTATATCCTTGTCTCTTACCTATTACACAACATATGTTCTTGTCTCTTACCTATTACACAACCTATGTTCTTGTCTCTTACCTATTACACAACCTATATCCTTGTCTCTTACCTATTACACAACATATGTTCTTGTCTCTTACCTATTACACAACAAATGTTGTCTCTTACCTATTACACGACTATTTATTATGTAATAATCACAAACAAGCGATACAAGGTTCAAAACAGCCACAGGGGGAGTGAATGATAGCTCCAAACGTTCCCCTTGATCAACTCCCCTGTGGCTGTTTTGCACAAGTATTTACCTTGCATATTTACATGTAACTATTATAAACACAGAGTTTAGCTTAAGTTTTCATGTATATTATAACTGTGTTATGTGATAATTTATAGTGTGTGGTAAGAGGATAATCTCTGCCTGTTATGTGTTACAATGATTCACATAATGGATGGTACTGGAAACCATATTAAAACAATCCTTAAAAACTGGCAGGTCAGTGTGTTAACCACTGTACCATGCCGGCCTTACTAAGACTCATCCTGCCAGGTGCCCTTCTCTTCCCTAGGAAGGTTAGCATGGGCCGCACTACGACCACATACCCAGAGTGTAAGAGGCACTCAAAAGAATGCAGAAGCACATATTAGTTCCTGAGAGCGAGGCCAAACATTGTTTAAGCAAGTTATATTATGTGACCAGAACCACCGTCCTGGTGTGAGCACACACACAATAACTGTCTTGCTACAAGTGCGCAGACAGCATACTTCCAACAGCCCGGTGAAACACATCTCCAGCACTCCTTCAGAGTGCTGGCAATACACTTGCCGTCTCCAGAACTCAAATGCGACTATTTCAAGGGTAACTGAGGTAGAATCTTGTTATCACAAGCCATACGTGTCGTAGAAAGCTATTAAAATGCCTGACCCCAGAGGCTAGTAACCTTTTTACTGTATCGGTTATTGAAAAGAAAAATATGGAAAGTTGAAAGTTGGAACCATATATACAAAATGTGTACTGTTGGCACCCCGTACCCCCGTAGCCTCGAGTCTCCCTCACCCATGCTAATCCAGGAAAGAAGATAAGAGATAAGATTTTCTTCGGATTTTTAACCCCAGAGGGTTAGCTACCCAGGATAACCCAAGAAAGACTGTGTCATCGAGGACCGATTTATATCCATTGGGGTCCTCAATCTTGTCCCCCAGGATGCGACCCACACCAGTCGACTAACACCCAGGTACCTATTTGCTGCTAGGTGAACATGACAACAGGTGTAAGGAAATACGTCGAAATGTTTTCACCCCGCCGGGAATCGAACCCGGGCCCTCCGTGTGTGAAGCGAGAGCTTTGGCCACCGGGAGACCACAATGGTAGGTACATACAAAATATAATGTAAATAACTGTAGAGGTCTTTCACTTCCCGCCGGGTCTAAATACACGTCAACTAAACCTAAATGTATTCTTCTAGTAAGATTGAGGTAAATCTCGTGTCTCAGATGAGAATGCAGGTGATATGATCACGATATACAAAATACTATGAGATATAAACATGGTAAACAAGGACAATCTTCTCTGCGAGGTAAAGGACGCAGAACAAGGTAGAACACCCAAGAGAGAGATAACAGGAAGTATTGGTCAAACACTGTGGTGAACAAGGTAACAGAGTTGGACAATGCCACAGTAGCATCACTTTACACAGAACTTAAAAAGAACAAAGACAGACGAAAGTCAAAGCAGTCATTATAAAGTTAAGAGGGAGACCAGAGAGGAACTCAGCCGCAAACTCAAACAGATAATTACCGTTAGTCGATTACTAACACCCCCATAACCATCCACCATCACTGGTGGGACAGACCATACTGGGAGATAATAATTCTCACATAATTACAACTCTGCTGGAAGGAAACCCTTAAAGGTGCCGTAGCTAGTGAATCCATTGTTGAATGACTGGCTATATACTGTATAACCACAGCCTAACTGAAGTCTCTCTGCTCGGCCTGACGAATTAGATTTTCTCACTTATGCAACCCATCATGTGTAATGGAGTATGACAGCTAAAAAGATAGCTTTTGTTCCCATCATGTAACTACTATACAGAGTAGGGTACGCCAAAACTGTGGCTTTTAATACAATGTAAGTAACATGTAGAACAGGTCAGAGTAACCGTGTTGTTGCCACACTCCAGGTATACTTAAAACTTGATATATAATACCAACAAGTTGTGCTGAAGCACATTATGGATATGTAAAATGCTTAGCCCAAGTGTTTGCCTCTTTAACCACATTGATATAAAACTACAGGTGTTCCCACAATGTAATTATGGTCCTCAGTATCCTATAACTACAAGCTTTCCCACAATGTAACTATTACATAGTGTAGGGTCTGGAATGGGCCAAGGACAAGCTGGAAACTCGACCACCGCTGATATATTTACATTCCACATGAGGAGACAGCGTGAAGACTAGAAAGTTGTGATTCACTAAGAAGATACAAGCCTTGAGATTTTGAGGGAGAACCGACATAAGTGAGACAATAGTTTACTGAGACTCTAGTAAGTACTATTATAAAGTAGGTATTCAGATGGAGCACTTGGCGGTGCTGGTTTGTCCCTCAGGAAACAGTGCAGTGTCATGACTCGTGAAACTGTGGTAACATAATTGCCAACAAATCAGGGAACGGTTGGGGCTTCAACCCATGGCAAGTGAGTCTTAGGACTCACTTGCCCTGGGCTCAAACCCTACCCGTTCCCTGATTTAATACTCTCTTGATATACACTTTAATCAACTAATTAAGACTCAGATTAGAAAAGTAACACCATCCTCTGGGATCAACGTGAAACATAGTATGTTTCAAGACAGCGAGGGATGTGTTCTAAGTAGTTGACTCTCCCTTCCCCACCTAGATTTTCACTCCATTAAAAAAAAAATCACTGTATAGCAGATTCCTAAGATAGTTTTGTCTCCTTACAGGAGACATTTTATCAGACGTGGATGTTGATAATGGTATAAAATACCGACAGGATGATGATTCAGCTCCATGGAGCTGAACTCTTCTCCAGGCTGAAGGACTGACCACCTCAAATATTTTTTCTCCAAGGTTGATGGACTGATTACATCTTTATTTCTCTACCACACCTTCTACCTCTGTATGTGACTGAAGAAGCCTACTGTGTAGGCGAGACGTTTCAACAATAAAGACACCCAACTGTTGCACATGTCTTAATCATCAACCAGACGTGTATGGTCACTATATCCACACATCTCACATACTGTATTCCAGTTCAACCATTTAAAACGTAAAACTGTGTCTAGGGGAACCAAACGTGTTTATTAATGCAGTTTTATAGGTTCGTTCTTCATACCATTCTTAAATGTGGAATTAGTTTAAGTTTAACACGGAAGCACAGCCTCCAGTTTCCATGGCGTGTGTAAGCTGTCGTATCTTGTGATATGCAATAGACGGTCAATATGATTGCTGCGAATATCCCGAGTGAGAAGCTTAGTCTGGGCTACAGCTGTTGTCTCTCTCCCTGATACAATTATTACAGGGGATTGTTATAGTGTTGACTCGTGACTCTGGAGGATCGCAAATCCAGGTTGATGGTTGGTAATGTAACTACTTATCCTGCAATGATATTTGATATAATTAGATATACCATAAAAATCACAGTAAACAGGTGATATCATAATATGCAAAACAAGCACTGTGGACTGTGACTGCTCACATTATCAAGACCCTGGTACTTGATAATGTGAGAAATCACGAAACCGCTTGGAATTTCACTATTTTTTCACAGTGATTGTGATTAACTAGACTTGTTTCCTGTGCCATCAGAGAAAGATATCACTCCCTCTCCTCCCTTCCCGAGTATTCCAACCCCTCAGCTAACACCTCGCTTGTCAAGGCCAGCAAGAAGCATAGAAAGTCGAACCTCCAAATCCTTAAAAGACAAAGGTGTGATGTCGCTCCAATCCTATGGCCCACTTGAAAGGGGTAAAAGGGAACCTTTAGAAACACAAACAAGTGTTTCAAGTGGTGGAGGGACAGACTGATAGAGTTGTACTAACAGAGCAAGTGTTGGTTTGAAGAACTGAGACACTTATGCAACATATGGGAATCTTTATTGAAGAAACGTTTCGCCACACAGTGGCTTCATCAGTCCAATACAAAGCAGAAAGGTGTAAGGAGAGGAGGAGTTTGAGGTAATCAGTCCCTCAGCCTGGATAAGTGTCTCAATCTTCAACTTGTCGGTTTTCAAAACCATTCATCACAAGTGTTGGTTTACAAGTATACCTTTCATTACTATATTGTGTTAATATTTCTCTTAGATGTGTGCTAGACCAGTGTAACACACCCTTATAATGTAATATTACCCTTCTAGTAACTTTGTCTAAGTATTACTCTTCTTGTAAATGTATATTCCCATACTATCCCGTAGCTGGGTTGGCAGCGCACTCAACTCACACACTGAGGTCCGTGCTTCGATCCCGGTACGGGTGGAAACATCAGGGTGTGTCTCCTTGAGACACCTGCTGTCGCGCTGTTTACCTAGCAGTAAACAGGTACCCGAGTGTTAATCGAATGGTGTGGGTCGCATCCTGGGGACAAAATTAACCTAATCTGCCCGAAATGGTGTACAAAACCAGGGGCTTCCTATATAGTATTATGTCAGTGATATCAACTATGGTCTCTGTACGTGTAGAAATAAACATGATTATTAGTATAATAAGGCACGTGAATTCCCTCATATATTTATCATTCTGCCAGCATTATTTTCCTGACTGTAAAGAGATTGTTTATTTCATCTAGTAGCTATACACTGTATTAAAAGTAGTAAGTGTTCTTCAAAACTCCATCAGAGTGATTAAGTGGAGTTAAAGTGGTGTAAAGTGCTCTACGGGGAGGTGAAAAAGTTCGAGCCCTCCTCCCTGCCCTCCCCCGGTATGACAGGAGCTACAACTAGACTCCCCCAAGAAACTTAAAAGCTATGGCTTTACCCCCTCTAGACGTCCAGGCTCTGAAGATCAATAACTTGAAGAGTTCCAGGAGCTTTAGTTCAACACACTCACGAAGTCTAGCAGTTTCAGTTTACCTTCAAAAGGCCCAGGCGCTGTATATCAACAACCTTGTATAAGAATGCCAGGAAATGTAACTCCGCCCAGTTTAATAATAATCAAAACTAGACGCTAAACCCAGCAGGGTCACCAACCCAGTTTAAGATCATAAGAATAGAGGAACACTGCAGCAGGCCTACTGGCCCATACAAAGCCGGTTATCAAAACCACCCATGTATCTGCCTAACCTACGTGTCTGTATAAGTAACAGAATCTGAAACACTAAATATCAGGTAAGACAAGAAACAAAGACGAACGCTTACACCACAGACGGGTAGGTTACCGGCTCCTCCCAAGTGCCGTACAGAAAAATAATAATGCAAGTGTTTTTTAAGGGGAATCAATTTTAAATATTTGAATTAAAAAAACATCCACAGTTGAGGTGATTAAATAAAATTTATGAAATCAGAACCTCTGATATACCTTTACCTTTGATGAGTTTCCAGAATTTTTCTACTCCCGGAGCCCGGCCATGGGCCAGGCTCATCTAGTGTTTGCCTGGTGAACCAAGCTGTGCTCCTGGTGCCTCGCTGCCCCTCTGTACTGCAATAATAATACAAACCTTGCTCTTAGTAAGACACCTCAGCAGTCAACGTCAGAAGCACATCACAACAACCATTCGCAAGTTATCACATGGAAATCAGTATTCCAAATTTAACATTTTCTTCAATAAAGTCGACAAAGTGACACCAACAAAGTCCATATCGAAACTGAAGCAACATTCTCCACTTATTGCACGTAAACAAATGCAACAAATTGCTTAATAAAAGTTAAATATTGCGACTTAAACAATATCTACCTGACTCTCCACACTATAAATACTCGTATACTTTTTACCCAGGTAGATCGGTTTGTAACTTGATAAAGCCCACTGTGTGGGCGAAAAGTTGTCAATAAAGGATCACATTATACTGCATCTGTGTCTGTTTTTCCAAGTCGATGAGAAGATTCAGTCACCAGCTATCAAATGGAAGCCAACCCCCCCAATGTACAAATATTTGTTTACACCGCCTAAGATCTGAGTGATTCTTCCCTAAATCTGCTACATCAAGCAGGTAACTACATCAAGCAGATAAGCCTGCTACATCAAGCAGATAAGTCTGCTACATCAAGCAGGTAACTACATCAAGCAGGTAAGTCTGCTACATCAAGCAGGTAACTACATCAAGCAGATAAGCCTGCTACATCAAGCAGGTAACTGCTACATCAAGCAGATAAGTCTGCTACATCAATCAGGTAACTGCTACATCAAGCAGATAAATCTGCTACATCAAGCAGGTAACTGCTACATCAAGCAGATAAGTCTGCTACATCAATCAGGTAACTGCTACATCAAGCAGATAAGTCTGCTACATCAAGCAGGTAACTGCTACATCAAGCAGATAAGTCTGCTACATCAAGCAGGTAACTGCTACATCAAGCAGATAAGTCTGCTACATCAAGCAGGTAACTGCTACATCAAGCAGATAAATCTGCTACATCAAGCAGGTAACTGCTACATCAAGCAGATAAGTCTGCTACATCAATCAGGTAACTGCTACATCAAGCAGATAAATTTGCTACATCAAGCAGGTAACTGCTACATCAAGCAGATAAGTTTGCTACATCAAGCAGGTAACTGCTACATCAAGCAGATAAGTCTGCTACATCAAGCAGGTAACTGCTACATCAAGCAGATAAGTCTGCTACATCAAGCAGGTAACTGCTACATCAAGCAGATAAGTCTGCTACATCAAGCAGGTAACTGCTACATCAAGCAGATAAGTCTGCTACATCAAGCAGGTAACTGCTACATCAAGCAGATAAGTCTGCTACATCAAGCAGGTAACTGCTACATCAAGCAGATAAGTCTGCTACATCAATCAGGTAACTGCTACATCAAGCAGATAAATCTGCTACATCAAGCAGATAAGTCTGCTACATCAAGCAGGTAACTGCTACATCAAGCAGGTAACTGCTACATCAAGCAGGTAACTGCTACATCAAGCAGATAAGTCTGCTACATCAAGCAGATAAGTCTGCTACATCAAGCAGGTAACTGCTACATCAAGCAGGTAAGTCTGCTACATCAAGCAGATAAGTCTGCTACATCAAGCAGGTAAGTCTGCTACATCAAGCAGGTAAGTCTGCTACATCAAGCAGGTAAGTCTGCTACATCAAGCAGGTAAGTCTGCTACATCAAGCAGGTAAGTCTGCTACATCAAGCAGGTAAGTCTGCTACATCAAGCAGATAAGTCTGCTACATCAAGCAGGTAACTGCTACATCAAGCAGATAAGTCTGCTACATCAAGCAGGTAACTGCTACATCAAGCAGATAAATCTGCTACATCAAGCAGGTAACTGCTACATCAAGCAGATAAGTCTGCTACAACAATCAGGTAACTGCTACATCAAGAAGATAAATCTGCTACATCAAGCAGATAAGTCTGCTACATCAAGCAGGTAACTGCTACATCAAGCAGATAAGCCTGCTACATCAAGCAGGTAACTGCTACATCAAGCAGATAAATCTGCTACATCAAGCAGGTAAGTCTGCTACATCAAGCAGGTAAGTCTGCTACATCAAGCAGGTAAGTCTGCTACATCAAGCAGATAAGTCTGCTACATCAAGCAGGTAAGTCTGCTACATCAAGCAGGTAAGTCTGCTACATCAAGCAGATAAGTCTGCTACATCAAGCAGGTAAGTCTGCTACATCAAGCAGATAAGTCTGCTACATCAAGCAGGTAAGTCTGCTACATCAAGCAGGTAAGTCTGCTACATCAAGCAGATAAGTCTGCTACATCAAGCAGGTAACTGCTACATCAAGCAGGTAACTGCTACATCAAGCAGGTAACTGCTACATCAAGCAGGTAACTGCTACATCAAGCAGGTAACTGCTACATCAAGCAGGTAACTGCTACATCAAGCAGGTAAGTTTGAAGACGGTCACACCAAGGAAATCAAAATCACACGCCAATACTTGTTTGAACCTCTTCCCTGGTTATAGTAAAGAGGCGCTGAAATCTGAAGCCGACCGGACGAGGCATTCTGGTGTTATAAGGGAAAACCTTGGAGGAAGCAGTAAAGGTATCCCTCCGGGGATACCTAATTATATTAAGTGCTATGGTATACCTTTCCATTTATTGGAATTTCTTTTCATTGTAACATATTCACAGCTGAGAAGTTCCTCAGATATTATAGAGTAGCAATAATACATGTATTAGTGGTGATCCTTGTGATGATCCTGGTGATGATCCTGGTGATCCTGGTGACGATCCTGGTGATCATGGTGATGATCCTGGTGATCCTGGTGATGATCCTGGTGATGATCCTGGTGATGATCCTGGTGATCCTGGTGATGATCCTGGTGATGATCCTGGTGACGATCCTGGTGATCCTGGTGATGATCCTGGTGATGATCCTGGTGATGATCCTGGTGATGATCCTGGTGATCCTTGTGATGATCCTGGTGATGATCCTGGTGATCCTTGTGATGATCCTGGTGATCCTTGTGATGATCCTGGTGATGATCCTGGTGATGATCCTGGTGATCCTTGTGATGATCCTGGTGATCCTGGTGATGATCCTGGTGATCCTTGTGATGATCCTGGTGACGATCCTGGTGATCCTTGTGATGATCCTGGTGATGATCCTGGTGATCCTGGTGATCCTTGTGATGATCCTGGTGATGATCCTGGTGATCCTTGTGATGATCCTGGTGACGATCCTGGTGATCCTTGTGATGATCCTGGTGATGATCCTGGTGATCCTTGTGATGATCCTTGTGATGATCCTGGTGATGAACCTGGTGATCCTAGTGATGATCCTGGTGATGAACCTGGTGATCCTAGTGATGAACCTGGTGATGATCCTGGTGATCCTTGTGATGATCGTGGTGATCCTAGTGATGATCCTGGTGATGAACCTGGTGATCCTAGTGATGATCCTGGTGATGAACCTGGTGATCCTAGTGATGATTCTGGTGATCCTAGTGATGATCCTGGTGATGAACCTGGTGATCCTAGTGATGATCCTGGTGATGAACCTGGTGATCCTAGTGATGATCCTGGTGATGAACCTGGTGATCCTTGTGATCCTGGTGATGATCCTGGTGATCCTTGTGATGATCCTTGTGATGATCCTGGTGATGAACCTGGTGATCCTGGTGATGAACCTGGTGATCCTAGTGATGATCCTGGTGATCCTAATGATCCTGGTGATCCTAGTGATGATCCTGGTGATGATCCTGGTGATGAACCTGGTGATGATCCTGGTGATGAACCTGGTGATCCTAGTGATGATCCTGGTGATGATCCTGGTGATCCTTGTGATGATCCTGGTGATGATCCTGGTGATCCTTGTGATGATCCTTGTGATGATCCTGGTGATGAACCTGGTGATCCTGGTGATGAACCTGGTGATCCTAGTGATGATCCTGGTGATCCTAGTGATGATCCTGGTGATCCTAGTGATGATCCTGGTGATGATCCTGGTGATGAACCTGGTGATGCTAGTGATGATCCTGGTGATACTAGTGATGATCCTGGTGATGAACCTGGTGATCCTAGTGATGATCCTGGTGATCCTAGTGATGATTCTGGTGATCCTGGTGATGAACCTGGTGATCCTAGTGATGATTCTGGTGATCCTAGTGATGATCCTGGTGATGAACCTGGTGATCCTAGTGATCCTGATGATGAACCTGGTGATCCTAGTGATGATCCTGGTGATGAACCTAGTGATGATCCTGGTGATCCTGGTGATGATCCTGGTGATCCTAGTGATGATCCTGGTGATCCTAGTGATGATCCTGGTGATGAACCTGGTGATCCTGGTGATGATCCTGGTGATCCTTGTAATGATCCTGGTGATGAACCTGGTGATCCTGGTGATGATCCTGGTGATCCTAGTGATGATCCTGGTGATGAACCTGGTGATCCTTGTGATGATCCTGGTGATGATCCCGGTGATCCTTGTGATGATCCTTGTGATGATCCTGGTGATGAACCTGGTGATCCTGGTGATGAACCTGGTGATCCTAGTGATGATCCTGGTGATCCTAGTGATGATCCTGGTGATGATCCTGGTGATGAACCTGGTGATGAACCTGGTGATCCTAGTGATGATCCTAGTGATGATCCTGGTGATCCTTGTGATGATCCTGGTGATGATCCTGGTGATCCTTGTGATGATCCTTGTGATGATCCTGGTGATGATCCTGGTGATGAACCTGGTGATCCTGGTGATGAACCTGGTGATCCTAGTGATGATCCTGGTGATCCTAGTGATGATCCTGGTGATGATCCTGGTGATGAACCTGGTGATACTAGTGATGATCCTGGTGATACTAGTGATGATCCTGGTGATGAACCTGGTGATCCTGGTGATGAACCTGGTGATCCTAGTGATGATTCTGGTGATCCTGGTGATGAACCTGGTGATCCTGGTGATGAACCTGGTGATCCTAGTGATGATTCTGGTGATCCTAGTGATGATCCTGGTGATGAACCTGGTGATCCTAGTGATCCTGATGATGAACCTGGTGATCCTAGTGATGATCCTGGTGATGAACCTAGTGATGATCCTGGTGATCCTGGTGATGATCCTGGTGATCCTAGTGATGATCCTGGTGATCCTAGTGATGATCCTGGTGATCCTAGTGATGATCCTGGTGATCCTAGTGATGATCCTGGTGATGAACCTGGTGATCCTGGTGATGATCCCGGTGATCCTAGTAATGATCCTGGTGATGAACCTGGTGATCCTGGTGATGATCCTGGTGATAATCCTGGTGATCCTTGTGATGATCCAGGTGATGATCCTGGTGATCCTGGTGATGATTCTGGTGATAATCCTGGTGATCCTTGTGATGATCCTGGTGATGAACCTGGTGATCCTGGTGATGAACCTGGTGATCCTAGTGATGATCCTGGTGATCCTAGTGATGATCCTAGTGATGACCCTCGTGATGATCCTAGTGATGACCCTCGTGATGATCCTAGTGATGACCCTCGTGATGATCCTAGTGATGACCCTCGTGATGATCCTAGTGATGACCCTCGTGATGATCCTGGTGATGATCCTGGTGATCCTGGTGATGTCATAATATAAGGTTATAACACAGCTTCGCAAGCGTCTTCTTTCCTCCCTCTTGGGTACTTCTACTACCGCGTCCTCTCGGTCTTCGTCGTCTTCTGCTGCTCTTCCTCCTCCTGCTGCTGCTCCTCCTGCTGCTGCTGCTCCTCCTCCTCCTCCTGCTGCTGCTCCTCCTGCTGCTGCTCCTCCTCCTGCTGCTGCTGCTCCTCCTGCTGCTGCTGCTGCTGCTCCTCCTCCTCCTCCTGTTCCTCCTCCTGCTCCTCCTCCTCCTCCACCTGCTCATCCTCCTCCTGCTCCTCCTCCTGTTCCTCCTCCTGCTCCTCCTCCTCCTCCTGCTCATCCTCCTGCTCATCCTCCTGCTCCACCTGCTCATCCTCCACCTGCTCCTCCTCCTGCTCATCCTCCTGCTCCTCCTCCTCCTCCTGCTCATCCTACTGCTGCTCCTCCTCAGTGTTAGTCAAACACCTCATTTAATGGGCCAAAATTCTAAAAAAAAAATTCATTGCTAGTTCGGGTACTTGTTATAAATAGTAATTAATGTAATGTTCCTGGAGAAGCCACTAACCCACAGGGGCTATAGAGCACATGAAGACTGGCTGGCAATTAGGTTTAATCCAAGGAAGGGAAGAGCAGCCCCAATTCCTTAGACAGAGAGCCCCCTCTCACCATCCCCTCAAAGGATGTAAATACATGAAGAACATACACTGTCTTCCCTGTTGCTTCCTACAGTAGCATTTGTTTTACAATAAATTCTATCATTTCCTCATGCTTCACCTCTGTTTTTGTCCACACACACCACCTCAACTCTCACTTTTGTATTAAATAAGCTTGGATACTCCCGCAGTCTGGGGCTACCATCTTCCCTCTGATAGTTACAATGTGGGAACAAAACTGAACTACGTTTCCCTGTCATATTTCATCACACGTGAATTAATGAATATGTCAGCCTAAATTATGAGACGTCGGTAGGGCAACGACGGTATTATTGTCAAGTATGAGAGACTTGACAATACCGTCATTGCCCTACCTACGTCTACGGTAACAAAGGTTTCCAGTCAGCAGAGCTGCTCTTCTACCATCTGCGAATTAGTACCATCTCTTGGGATATATCTTTCACACAGGATCTCTCAGGATGGTATATCTGTGGCACAGGGAAAATGAATTTGTGGAGTGAGAAGGACAATGTGTCACACATTACTATCCGTATGCCATACCTCATCCCTCGTCACTGTAGCAATAATACTACCATTACTACTACTGATACTAGTACTACTACCACTGCCACTACTAACACTACCACTACTACTACTACCACCACCATAACCACTCTCCTCAGGGAGTGTGGAAGGCATCTAAGCCACATAGGCAAGAATTAATACAGTCATCGTAAAGCACTCTGTATACAGGCTTGGCACTGTGCCTCCTACACAGGCACAACCGGCGCACACGCGCCCGCAAGCAGGCGCGCGCATACACGCATACCCCATCACTAAGGCAACAAAAAACTAAAAATGGTTCGATGGTAATGCCTTCGTTTCACAACCTAAGACATGGGGTTCAATCCTGGTGTACATGTGGGCATGCTTCCTACACGTATTATACCTGTACTGTACAAGTACAGGTACTGTTATAATCCATATAGCATACTGTTTAAAACTGATTATTGCTATAATTTACAGCAGTCATAATGTACAAAGACTCTTCTATAAGCTGTAATTAGGCACTGCCTCCCCCTGGTGGGTGGGAGAGTACTGCCCTACACTGCCAGGGAGAGTAGTCCTACACTGCCAGGGAGAGTACTGCCCTACACTGCCAGAGAGAGTAGTCCTACACTGCCAGGGAGAGTACTGCCCTACACTGCCAGAGAGAGTAGTCCTACACTGCCAGGAAGAGTACTGCCCTACACTGCCAGGGAGAGTAGTCCTACACTGCCAGGGAGAGTACTGCCCTACACTGCCAGGGAGAGTAGTCCTAGTACTGCCCTACACTGCCAGAGAGAGTAGTACTGCCCTACACTGCCAGGAGAGTACTGCCCTAGCCAGGGAGAGTACTGCCCTACACTGCCAGGGAGAGTACTGCCCTACACTGCCAGAGAGAGTAGTCCTACACTGCCAGGAAGAGTACTGCCCTACACTGCCAGGGAGAGTACTGCCCTACACTGCCAGAGAGAGTAGTCCTACACTGCCAGGGAGAGTACTGCCCTACACTGCCAGAGAGAGTAGTCCTACACTGCCAGGGAGAGTACTGCCCTACACTGCCAGGGAGAGTACTGCCCTACACTGCCAGGGAGAGTACTGCCCTACAATGCCAGAGAGAGTAGTCCTACACTGTCAGGGAGAGTATTGCCCTACACTGCCAGAGAGAGTAGTCATACACTGCCAGGCAGAGTACTGCCTTACACTGCCAGGGAGAGTACTGCCCTACACTGCCAGAGTAGTCCTACACTGCCAGGCAGAGTACTGCTCTACACTGCCAGGGAGAGCACTGCCCTACACTGCCAGAGAGAGTAGTCCTACACTGCCAAGGAGAGTACTGCCCTACACTGCCAGGGAGAGTACTGCCCTACACTGCCAGGGAGAGTACTGCCCTACACTGCCAGGGAGAGTACTGCCCTACACTGCCAGGCAGAGTACTGCCCTACACTGCCAGGCAGAGTACTGCCCTACACTGCCAGGGAGAGTACTGCCCTACACTGCCAGGGAGAGTACTGCCCTACACTGCCAGAGAGAGTACTGCCTTACACTGCCAGAGAGAGTACTGCCTTACACTGCCAGAGAGAGTAGTCCTACACTGCCAGGGAGAGTACTGCCCTACACTGCCAGGGAGAGTAATACCCTACACTGCAAGGCGAGTACTGCCCTAAACTGTCAGGGAGAGTACTGCCCTACACTGCCAGGAAGAGTACTGCCCTACACTGCCAGGGAGAGTAGTCCTACACTGTCAGGGAGAGTACTGCATTACACTACCAGGGCGAGTACTGCCCTACACTGCCAGGGAGAATAATGCCCTACACTGCCAGGGCGAGTACTGCCCTACACTGCCAGGGCGAGTACTGCCCTACACTGCCAGGCAGAGTACTGCCCTACACTGCCAAGGAGAGTACTGCCCTACACTGCCAGGCAGAGTACTGCCCTACACTGCCAGGCAGAGTACTGCCCTACACTGCCAGGCAGAGTACTGCCCTACACTGCCAGGCAGAGTACTGCCCTACACTGCCAGGTAAAGTACTGCCCTACACTGCCAGGGAGAGTACTGCCCTACACTGCCAGGGAGAGTACTGCCCTACACTGCCAGGTAAAGTACTGCCCTACACTGCCAGGGAGAGTACTGCCCTACACTGCCAGGTAAAGTATTGCCCTACACTGCCAGGGCGAGTACTGCCCTACACTGCCAGGCAGAGTACTGCCCTACACTGCCAAGGAGAGTACTGCCCTACACTGCCAGGCAGAGTACTGCCCTACACTGCCAGGCAGAGTACTGCCCTACACTGCCAGGCAGAGTACTGCCCTACACTGCCAGGCAGAGTACTGCCCTACACTGCCAGGCAGAGTACTGCCCTACACTGCCAGGCAGAGTACTGGCCTGCAATGCCAGGGAGAGTACTGCCCTACACTGCCAGGGAGAGTACTGCCCTACAATGCCAGGGAGAGTATTGCCGTACACTGCCAGGGAGAGTACTGCCCTACACTGCTAGGGAGAGTACTGCCCTACACTGCCAGGGAGAGTACTGCCCTACACTGCCAGAGTAGTCCTACACTGCCAGGGAGAGTATTGCCCTACACTGCCAGGGAGAGTAGTGCCCTACACTGCTAGGGAGATTACTGCCCTACACTTCCAGGGAGAGTATTGCCCTACACTGCTAGGGAGAGTACTGCCCTACACTGCCAGGGAGAGTACTGCCCTACACTGCCAGGGAGAGTACTGCCCTACACTGCCAGGGAGATTATTGCCCTACACTGCCAGGGAGAGTATTGCCCTACACTGCCAGGGAGAGTATTGCCCTACACTGCTAGGGAGAGTACTGCCCTACACTGCCAGGGAGAGTACTGCCCTACACTGCCAGGGAGAGTACTGCCCTACACTGCCAGGGAGAGTACTGCCCTACACTGCCAGGGAGAGTACTGCCCTACACTGCCAGGGAGAGTACTGCCCTACACTGCCAGGTAAAGTACTGCCCTACACTGCCAGGGAGAGTACTGCCCTACACTGCCAGGGAGAGTACTGCCCTACACTGCCAGGTAAAGTACTGCCCTACACTGCCAGGGAGAGTACTGCCCTACACTGCCAGGTAAAGTATTGCCCTACACTGCCAGGGAGAGTACTGCCCTACACTGCCAGGTAAAGTACTGCCCTACACTGCCAGGGAGAGTACTGCCCTACACTGCCAGGTAAAGTACTGCCCTACACTGCCAGGGAGAGTACTGCCCTACACTGCCAGGGAGAGTACACTTGTGACACTTTAGGTTAGTCCTGCTCTTCCTCCTCCACATGTAAAGCGGCGCAGCACAACTTAAAGTTGAGTTATCCACGACTGCCAGAGAGAGAGAGAGAGAGAGAGAGAGAGAGAGAGAGAGAGAGAGAGAGAGAGAGAGAGAGAGAGAGAGAGAGAGAGAGAGAGAGAGAGAGAGAGAGAGAGAGTGAGTTTAAAAATCGCATTTGCGAAAAACTGCGTTATATAGACAAGTTTTATAACAGAGGTGGCTGTCAATGCCCTTTCAGATTAAACTTTATGTTAATAACCATAATTTTTCAAAGGGTGGAGAGATAAGCCAGTGGAAGGCCTCGGTCAGATGACCAAAACCTCCAGCTGCGAGTCATAACATGATAGACCTGCGTCAGGAAGGACTTGTCCTGTTTCCTGACAATTCTTACCTAAATTGCAAATCTCAAAATAAAAATGACCTGGTTTAAACATAACACCAAACATACTGCCAGTAAAGCATATTAACTGTATAAGGTCAGTGACATTTGTAACCTCAGGTGAAAGGGCGCAAGTGCAACTAATGTGACATTTTATTGTGGCAACGTTTCGCTCTCCAGGAGCTTTGTCAAGCCGTTACTCACAATACATAGACACACAGGGTATATATAGGACGCCTCACTCTGTACCCTATATATACCCTCTGTGTCCAAGTATTGTTGGTAACGGTTTGACAAAGTTCCTGGAGAGCGAAACGTTGCCACAATAAAATATCACATTAGTTGCACTTGTGTCCTTTTACCCAACATAGTGTGTAATTCTACCAACATTAAGACATATATAACGTTAGCAAACCTTAGAATAGCATTCTCAACAACATATTCCTCGTATAAGATATGGTAGGCCAGTCATCCAGTAGACGGTCTCAGCATGCAGCCTACACCTGATAAAACAGGTTTGCAGCCTGGCTGGTACCACAACTGAGAGGAATGCACTAATCAACACTGAAGGAACTGATCCCGACGACCTTGGCAGATAAGACATGGACAGACATGTTTAGTACATATAAAATCTTAAGGGGAGTTAACAGGGCAGATAAGGACAGATTATTTGAATTAAGAGGACCAGGATCAAAGGAACGTAGGTGGAAGCTGAAGACATTAACATAAGAAAGAAGGAACACTGAAGCAGGCCTACTGGCCCATGCGAGGCAGGTCCAAGTCTCCTACCGGATAAAGTCAATGACCCAACCAAGTCAGGTCAGGTCACATCCACATAAGGAATGAGAACGGCATCAGACCTTTTAGCACAAGCTAGTGACGTCCAACTCACACCCACCCCTGTATATATCTAACCTATTTTTAAAAGTACACAACGTTGTAGCCGCCATGATGGTACTCGGTAGTTTGTTCCAATCATCCCCAGATGATCCACAAGTAATGTAAGGAAGTATTTACTCTCAGACTGTGTGGAACGTGAGATAACTTAGCTGAAGCAGTGGTGGTGGTGGTGGCAAACCCAATACACGGCTTCAGGAGTAGATATAAAGCCCAAACTGCCAGAAATTAGTGATGTTGATCAAAGCTCCCTAAGAGGTAGTACCTCCCTGCAAACATAACTCGGTGAGCGAGCGAGCGCCCACGCACACACACACGCGCGCACACACACGCACACACACACACACACACACACACACACACACACACACACACACACACACACACACACACACACACACACAATGTGAAACAAATGAGAATACAAATAAGTGAGGACCAGGAAAGACTTTAAATGCACCTGAACAGGATGCTGGTCTGGTCTGACAAGTGGCTGCTAGCATTGAACCCCAGCAAGTGCAAAATTATACATTGGGGAGGGGCAAAGAAGACCACAAATGGAGTACAGGATCAAGGAGCAAACTCTCTTAACCTCAAGGAATAGGACCGAGCACATCGTCTGAGGCGCTCCTCAGTCGAATAACTGCTGCAGTAAATGAGCGCCTGGCAAATCTATGATTAGTTTTTACGAACTTAAGGGAGGAGTCAGTTTCCCTGCCTTCTAATGTGTTGTTCTTCCCCTATAATCTACCTTGTTTAGAATTACTATCGCATTCGCTTTGTCTGTTTCGTAAAGTGAAGTCTAAGATCTGTCTTTAATTTATGGTATAACTTAACAAATCTCTGAGGACAATTGTGTTGTAGATGTCTAAGTTGTGCTCAGACATCAACAACCTCTCAGACATCAACAACCTCTCAGACATCTACAACAACCTCTCAGACATCTACAACAACCTCTCAGACATCTACAACAGCCTCTCAGACATCTACAACAGCCTCTCAGACATCTACAACAACCTCTCAGACATCTACAACAACCTCTCAGACATCTACAACAACCTCTCAGACATCTACAACCTCTCAGACAGCTACAACAACCTCTCAGACATCTACAACAACCTCTCAGACAGCTACAACAGCCTCTCAGACATCTACAACAACCTCTCAGACAGCTACAACAACCTCTCAGACATCTACAACAACCTCTCAGACATCTACAACAACCTCTCAGACATCTACAACAACCTCTCAGACATCTACAACAGCCTCTCAGACATCTACAACAGCCTCTCAGACATCTACAACAACCTCTCAGACATCTACAACAACCTCTCAGACATCTACAACAACCTCTCAGACATCTACAACAACCTCTCAGACATCTACAACCTCTCAGACATCTACAACAACCTCTCAGACATCTACAACAACCTCTCAGACATCTACAACAACCTCTCAGACATCTACAACAACCTCTCAGACATCTACAACAACCTCTCAGACATCTACAACAACCTCTCAGACAGCTACAACAACCTCTCAGACATCTATAACAACCTCTCAGACATCTACTACAACCTCTCAGACAGCTACAACAACCTCTCAGACATCTACAACAACCTCTCAGACATCTACAACAACCTCTCAGACATCTACAACCTCTCAGACATCTACAACAACCTCTCAGACATCTACAACAACCTCTCAGACATCTACAACAACCTCTCAGACATCTACAACAACCTCTCAGACATCTACAACAACCTCTCAGACATCTACAACAACCTCTCAGACATCTACAACAACCTCTCAGACATCTACAACAACCTCTCAGACATCTACAACAACCTCTCAGACATCTACATCACAACTATCCTCAAACATTTGTTAAGTTATACCATGAATTAAGGAAAGATCCTGGACTTCAACTTACGAAACAGACAAAGCAAATGTGATAATAATTATGGACAAGGGAGATTATAGGGGAAAAATAAACATATTAGAAGAGAGGGAAACTCAGGCGCCTCTTAAGTGAGGTGTCATTCACCACACTGTATACGGCATAGGTCAGGTCCATACTGGAGTATGCAGCACCAGTATGAAACCCACACCTGGTCAAGCATGTCAAGAAAGTGCAGAGGTTTGCAACAAGAATAGTCCTGGAGTGAAGGGTTATGTTTTGTGAGGAAAAATTAAGGGAGCTAAACATAACGCTAGAGAAAAGGACTAAAAATAAGATTTTGTTCGGAATTTTAACCCCGGAGGGTTAGCCACCCAGGATAAACCAAGAAAGTCAGTGCGTCATCGAGGACTGTCCGTCTTATTACCATTGTGGTCCTCAATCTTGTTGCCCAGGATGCCACCTACGCCAGTCGACTAACACCCAGGTACCTACTTGCTTGCTAGGTGAACGGGACAACAGGTGTAACGAAACACGCCCAATGTTTCCACCCCTACAGGGGATCGAACCACGGACACTCAGTGTGTGAAGCGAGAGCGTTGCCTACCAGGCCACGTACGTATGAAACAGCGAGAGGAATTAACATGGTGGGTAGGGACAGACAGTTTGAGAGACAGGACACGGGGACACGAGGGAACAGCTAGAAGCTGAAAACACAGATGACTCACAAGGCTGTTAGGAAATATTTTTTCAGTCTTAGACTAGTCAAGAAGTGGAACCACCTGGACAGTAGAGTGGTTGAGGAAGTATCCATACATAGCTTTAAGAAGTACAATAAAGCTCTCGAAGTCAGGAGAGTGAACCAGTAGCGTCCGGCGAAGAGGCGGGGCCAGGAGTTGAGACTGGACCCCTGCAATCACATATAGGTAGAAGAGTACCCACAGAAACAGGAAGAACAACATAAATGTACACGTGGCACTGTGCCACAGGCTGTGCTCCAGATACACAAATGGTTATCTTATCTAAGTTGGAACAACTACTAGGTGGACCAGTGATTAAACACAACACACACTTACACAATATCTCGCTAAGTGGTACTGCTGCTTCCTAAGTGTGACGCTTCCTACCAAGCCTCTAACACTTGTTTTACGAAGCTTTCCAGTCTTCCCCAAACTGTCTTGTATAGCCTCCCAGTCTTCCAAACTAACTGCCTGTGTTACAAGATTTGTCTCAGTGATCCTACCTATAATACTGAGCTACACTTTCCTTATTTAGTGGTTTGCAGTTATTTTATACTCTGTTACAGTTTATATTTCAAGGCGGAGTAATGAAATTAATCCTAAATAAACGTCATTGTTTCCTGTGGTCCCACTGGAAGACCTGGTTTACATCAACCTGGAGATTTGCTAAATCTTCAGTGGATGACACTCGTGCAAATTCTAGTATCGTCTGTATAGGATGATACAGTGATATGCGCGGTGATCATCGTCAAGCAGCTAGGATAAACAACGAAGCATACATGTCCAGAGTTCATCCACAACTAGCAGATATATACAAAGATGGAACATTATTATTATTACGGGGGAGTACTAAACCCGTAGAGATCATACAGCCCCTGTGGGGAGGGGAAGTGGAAGGCATTCAGGCTTAATTCAGGGAAGTGGAGAACAGAAGCAACAAATATGAAACATAAGAAATTATGATACCAGCGATGATGTTTGAGTGTAGATGTGTTCGCCTTGAAGGCAGCAGTATAGGCAGGCAAGTGCACTTTACTTCACATCGATATTAACCACTCGTTGACCCTCTTTAAGAGTAATCAACACTAATGAGTTCACAATATAACCCACACTTAGCAGAGCAAACTTTAGAAGCTTCGGACTTGATAATGGTCTTGGTTGAACCGAAATGTCCTATGTCCTCTCCTAAATATTGGTTATTTGCGAATTGCTCTAGTCAAGGTGTACATTGCTGAAAATAGTATAAAATATCGATACCTTGAAGAGTATGACACATGTGCAACAGTTGGTTATATTAATGAAACGTTTCGCCTACACAGTAGGCTTCTTCAGTCAAATGCAAAGGGAGCAGTAGAAATGTAATCAGTCCATCAACCCTGGAGGAAAAAGTATTTGAGGTGGTCAGTCCTTCAGCCTGGAGAAGAGTTCAGCTCCATAGAGCTACTGAGATATTTCTTTGTGTACTCAAGGCCAATGTTCGCATATTTGTTAAGATTGGATTCAATGATGTTATCAGCAACACCCCCTTACTGACAAACACTAAAACAGATGTAGGTGTTAGGCAGAGTGAATACACGAATTGTGTGCCACTCATTCAGGGACAGATTACCCCACCAGGGTTCTCTCATTCAGCACTTGGACTGGATTCGTGGAATTCCTTATTCGTAAAAAAAAAAAGTGCAAAATACCACTAGCACGAGCAATCAGTATCCTTCGGAGAAAGAGCTTAGATCTAAGTGAAATATCAGAGGCCTTAAAAAGTGCAGGCATAGCTCCTTTGCCTAAGTGATATAGCAGAGAGCTAGCCAAAAATTACTGACCAGTAGCCCTAACCTCTACATCATAAAAGTCTCCGTAAGAGTGATGAGACCCTAGACTAGAAATTTTATGGAACAGCAATCTGCATAACCCAAACACCAGCATGGTTATTAGAGCCGGGAGACCATACTTGTCACAACTGATTAGCTACTATGCCAGAATTACGGAAGCGTTGGAAGAAAACCAAAACGCAGACGTGGTATACATAAATTTTGCAGAGGCGTTTGATAAATGCAATTATGGGGTGACTGCACACAAAATGAAGGCAATAGGCATAATGGGTCGAGTACGCAAAATCCAGTATTAACGAGGTAAAAAAAAAAATCTCAGTATCCCAAGGCACTGTCCTACGCATTTACTGTTTCTTATCCTCACAGCAAACATGGATAAAAACACCCGTCACAGTTTTGTATCATTAGAAATATATAAGCAGGATTTTCCTGCGGATAATGGAGAATATGACGTTCAATGGTGAGAAGTCCAGCTGCCTAGATACTGAAAAAATAGATCACAAGAAACACTGTATACAAAAGCCAACAGATCTGAGAGTAATACTATCGTCTGACCTTTCTTTTCAAAGAACTCTAAGCTAAATGTCACGACAGCCAGGAAAATGATTGGGTGGATAATGAAAACTTTTAAAACAAGGGAAATAATGCCAATGGTGACACTATGTAAATCGATTGTTCTCTCTCGTTTAGAGAATGTTCAGGGTTGACAGCCTTGTTTAAGGTTGGGTAAATATTAGAATGGAAACAGATATACAGATCATTTACGACCAGCATAGTCAATAATAATACATTATAATATATACATGTGTACACTGCCATAACATACTGTAGCGAGAGATATGGAAGGAAGTGTACAATAAACTTAGTGGCAAGTAGGGGTGCCATGGGCACAATAACACAACAGTATCAACATCCATGGCCCAGACTATTAAACAGCAACGCTGGTGGGACAGGTGCAAAGACTTCATGGAGAAAGTGGACAAGTATCTCCACCAAGTGATGGATCAACCAGCCTGTGATGGATGTGTAAGCCAGCCAGAGGCAACGGCCTGGTTGACCAAACAAGCCTGACCCAGGCTGGGCTCGTGGAGTAGAAAAACTCTGGAAACTCATCAAAGGTATATGTAAATAGTATGCCGATGTGGTAAACAGTTTGCAGTTAGTACTCAAAATGATAAACAATAAACAATACAACAAAACTTTAAGAATTTCAAGGAGACTCGAACCTACGAACCTTGGAACAAGGTACACAGTGCTTTACCAATCTACCCACACTGGACCAATACCTTGGAGTCCAGCTTGAGCTAGACTTTGATCCAAGGCAGCCAGCTTTCAGGGTGAATGCTTACAGCTTTTCATCTCATCCCCTGCATGCATCAGCCTTGTGTTTGTGTATATTTCGCATGCTCTTGCGAATTCCTTGCATTGTTAATATCTCTAGTAAGGCTGATGCATGCAGGGGATGAGATGAAAAGCTGTAAGCCTTCTCCCTGAAAGCTGGCTACCTTGGATCAAAGTCTAGCGCTATCTGGACTCCAACGTATTGGTCCAGTGTGGGTAGATTGGTAAAGCACTGCGTACTTTGTTCTAAGGTTCGTAGGTTCGAGTCTCCTTCAGCCAGAGATCAGTGTTTATATATATATATATATATATATATATATATATATATATATATATATATATAAAGTATCAAAGAGGAGAGGAGAGGAGAGAAGGTAGGTTGAGATTAAGCTTGTATTTACACAAGCAGTGAACCACGACTTATAAAGAACACGATACAATAAACACATTAGTGCGGGTTTAAGGGCTATCTTGCAGCCAGCTGCTGCTGACAGATGTTCATAAACATAACATTATTCACAACTATATACTGTGAACTATATACTACAAACTGATTACTGTTTTCATGGAGAATAACCAAACCTGGAGAGGTCAAACAGCGCCCTGGGAATGACAGGTAATCTAATTTGGTTTAAGGAAAGTGTAGCTTCAAGAACTCTTAACCAGTAGCAAGGTAACCTCTGCCCTTGAAGGAACCATGCTATTATATTCACGAAAAAGAGATAAACATATAGAGATCACAGTTCTTACAGAGTCGAAGGTAATGAGACACGGGCGGGCCCCGCTTATACAGCAGGTTAGGCTTCCAGTTACTACTGTAAAGCAAAAATCGCTGTAAAGTGAATCAAAGCCTTTTCTTTCACTTCCATGGGTATAAAAGCCCCATAACTTGTTTACACTGTCAATATTGAGCAATATAGCTAGGCCTACAAAAATGCATATGCAATATACACATTACTTACCCTAAACTGAGTGGTGAATATATTGTAGCAAGTGTGAATGAAGAATGGGTGCAACTAAAAAAAAAAAAAAAAAACGCCGTATTAGCGGAATGCCGTAAAGCGAGGCCCTCCTGTATTATTTAAGTGGAGGGGGAAAGAGAAGCTCCAGTTTCCTGGATGAAGAGTCCTCCACCATTATGAAGGCACTACTTACAGGAACCAGTCAGGTGCTTCACGCTTCTATTTTTACCATCTTAACGCTCCATATAAACACAAAACAATATTTAAATTTATGCAAATTTTTGGTCTCACTTGGCATTTTGCGAAAGAAAAAAAATCATTAAGTTACCTGCCACTAACACTGAGGCAGTATAGTTACCCGCCACTACTAACACTGTGGCAATATAGTTACCCGCCACTACTAACACTGAGGCAATATAGTTACCTGCCACTAACACGGAGGCAATATAGTTACCTGCCACTAACACGGAGGCAATATAGTTACCCGCCACTACTAACACAGGCAATATAGTTACCCGCCACTACTAACATTGTGGCAATATAGTTACCTGCCACTACTAACACTGAGGCAATATAGTTACCCGCCACTACTAACACTGTGGCAATATAGTTACCTGCCACTAACACGGAGGCAATATAGTTACCCGCCACTACTAACACTGTGGCAATATAGTTACCTGCCACTACTAACACAGGCAATATAGTTACCTGCCACTACTAACACTGTGGCAATATAGTTACCTGCCACTACTAACACTGTGGCAATATAGTTACCCGCCACTACTAACACTGTGGCAATATAGTTACCCGCCACTACTAACACTGTGGCAATATAGTTACCCGCCACTACTAACACTGTGGCAATATAGTTACCTGCCACTAACACTGAGGCAATATAGTTACCTGCCACTACTAACACTGTGGCAATATAGTTACCTGCCACTACTAACACTGTGGCAATATAGTTACCTGCCACTACTAACACTGAGGCAATATAGTTACCCGCCACTACTAACACTGAGGCAATATAGTTACCTGCCACTACTAACACTGAGGCAATATAGTTACCCGCCACTACTAACACTGAGGCAATATAGTTACCTGCCACTAACACTGAGGCAATATAGTTACCTGCCACTACTAACACTGTGGCAATATAGTTACCTGCCACTACTAACACTGAGGCAATATAGTTACCCGCCACTACTAACACTGAGGCAATATAGTTACCTGCCACTACTAACACTGAGGCAATATAGTTACCCGCCACTACTAACACTGAGGCAATATAGTTACCTGCCACTACTAACACTGTGGCAATATAGTTACCCGCCACTACTAACACTGTGGCAATATAGTTACCCGCCACTACTAACACTGTGGCAATATAGTTACCTGCCACTACTAACACTGTGGCAATATAGTTACCCGCCACTAACACTGTGGCAATATAGTTACCCGCCACTACTAACACTGTGGCAATATAGTTACCCGCCACTACTAACACTGTGGCAATATAGTTACCCGCCACTACTAACACTGAGGCAATATAGTTACCCGCCACTAACACTGTGGCAATATAGTTACCCGCCACTAGCACTGTGGCAATATAGTTACCTGACACTACTAACACTGTGGCAATATAGTTACCTGCCACTACTAACACTGTGGCAATATAGTTACCCGCCACTAACACTGTGGCAATATAGTTACCCGCCACTAACACTGTGGCAATATAGTTACCCGCCACTAACACTGTGGCAATATAGTTACCTGCCACTACTAACACTGTGGCAATATAGTTACCTGCCACTAACACTGAGGCAATATAGTTACCTGCCACTACTAACACTGTGGCAATATAGTTACCTGCCACTACTAACACTAAGGCAATACAGTTACCTGCCACTACTAACACTGTGGCAATATAGTTACCTGCCACTACTAACACTGTGGCAATATAGTTACCCGCCACTACTAACACTGTGGCAATATAGTTACCTGCCACTACTAACACTGTGGCAATATAGTTACCCGCCACTACTAACACTGTGGCCACTACTAACACTGTGGCAATATAGTTACCTGCCACTACTAACACTGTGGCAATATAGTTACCTGCCACTACTAACACTGTGGCAATATAGTTACCTGCCACTACTAACACTGTGGCAATATAGTTACCCGCCACTACTAACACTGTGGCAATATAGTTACCTGCCACTACTAACACTGTGGCAATATAGTTACCTGCCACTACTAACACTGTGGCAATATAGTTACATCCCACTACTAACACTGTGGCAATATAGTTACCCGCCACTACTAACACTGTGGCAATATAGTTACCTGCCACTACTAACACTGTGGCAATATAGTTATCTGCCACTACTAACACTGTGGCAATATAGTTACCCGCCACTACTAACACTGTGGCAATATAGTTACCTGCCACTACTAACACTGTGGCAATATAGTTACCCGCCACTATTAACACTGTGGCAATATAGTTACCCGCCACTACTAACACTGTGGCAATATAGTTACCTGCCACTACTAACACTGTGGCAATATAGTTACCTGCCACTACTAACACTGTGGCAATATAGTTACCTGCCACTACTAACACTGTGGCAATATAGTTACCCGCCACTATTAACACTGTGGCAATATAGTTACCCGCCACTACTAACACTGTGGCAATATAGTTACCTGCCACTACTAACACTGTGGCAATATAGTTACCTGCCACTAACACTGACGCAGTATAGTTACCCACCACTAACACTGAGGCGGTATAGTTGCCCGCCACTAACACTGAATCAGTATAGTTACCCACCACTAACACTGAGGCAGTATAGTTACCCACCACTAACACTGAGGTTTAGTTTTGGTTATTCAATCTAGTCAAGAGTTCACCCAAATTTACCTTTTAGAACTATCATAGATTAGTGTTAACACCTAGGTGTGGTTCGGCTCTCAACACCTAGGTGTGGGGCTGCTCTCAACACCTAGGTGTGAGGCTGCGCTCAACACCTAGGTGTGGGGCGGCTCTCAACACCTTGGTGTGGGGAGGCTCTCAACACCTAGGTGTGAGGCGGCTCAACACCTAGGTGTGGCAGCTCTCAACACCTAGGTGTGGCGGATCTCAACACCTAGGCGTGATGGCTCTCAACACCCAGGTGCAGCGGCTCTCAACACTTAGGTGTGGGGCGGCTATCAACACCTAGTTGTGGGGCGGCTCTCAACACCTAGGGGTGGCAGTTCTCAACACCTAGGGGTGGCAGTTCTCAACACCTAGGTGCAGTGTGGCTCTCAACAGCTAGGTGTGGGGCGTCTCTCAACACCTAGGTGTGAGGCGGCTCAACACCTAGGTGCATCTGATCTTAACGCCTAGGTGCAGCAGCTCTCAACACCTAAGTGCAGCTGCTCTCAACACCTAGGTGCAGCGGCTTAACACCTAGGTGCAACGGTTCTCACCTATGTGCGGCGGCTCTCAACACCTAGGTGCTACTGCTCTCACCTAGGTGCAGCTGCTCTCAACACCTAGGTGCAGCGGCTCAACACCTAGGTGCAACGGTTCTCACCTAGGTGCAGCGGCTCAACACCTAGGTGCAACGGTTCTCACCTAGGTGCATCGGCTCAACACCTAGGTGCAACGGTTCTCACCTAGGTGCAGCGGCTCAACACCTAGGTGCTACTGCTCTCACCTAGGTGCAGCTGCTCTCAACACCTAGGTGCAACGGTTCTCACCTAGGTGCAGCGGCTCAACACCTAGGTGCAACGGTTCTCATCTAGGTGCAGCGGCTCAACACCTAGGTGCAACGGTTCTCATCTAGGTGCAGCTGCTCTCAACACCTAGGTGCAGCGGCTCAGCACCTAGGTGCAACTGTTCTCATCTAGGTGCAGCTGCTCTCAACACCTAGGTGCAGCGGCTCAGCACCTAGGTGCAACGGTTCTCAAATAGGTGCAGCGGCTCAACACCTAGGTGCAACGGTTCTCATCTAGGTGCAGCGGCTCAACACCTAGGTGCAACGGTTCTCATCTAGGTGCAGCGGCTCTCAACACCTAGGTGCAGCGGCTCAACACCTAGGTGCAACTGTTCTCATCTAGGTGCAGCTGCTCTCAACACCTAGGTGCAGCGGCTCAGCACCTAGGTGCAACGGTTCTCACCTAGGTGCAGCTGCTCTCAACATCTAGACACAACGGTTCTCAACACCTAGGTGTGGAGATCCAATTTTCGGCCGGAAACAAATTAAAATAATAAATGTTGGTGGCCAGTTTGTTTTTACACACAAAGAATAAAGGAACTGCAGAAAAGAATAAAGGAACTGCAGAAAAGAATAAAGGAACTGCAGAAAAGAATAAAGGAACTGCAGAAAAGAATAAAGGAACTGCAAGAAAGAATAAAGGAACTGCAAAAAAGAATAAAGGAACTGCAGAAAAGAATAAAGGAACTGCAGAAAAGAATAAAGGAACTGCAGAAAAGAATAAAGGAACTGCAGAAAAGAATAAAGGAACTGCAGGAAAGAATAAAGGAACTGCAGGAAAGAATAAAGGAACTGCAGGAAAGAATAAAGGAACTGCAGAAAAGAATAAAGGAACTGCAGAAAAGAATAAAGGAACTGCAGAAAAGAATAAAGGAACTGCAGGAAAGAATAAAGGAACTGCAGAAAAGAATAAAGGAACTGCAGAAAAGAATAAAGGAACTGCAGGAAAGAATAAAGGAACTGTAGGAAAGAAAGGAACTGCAGGAAAGAATAAAGGAACTGCAGGAAAGAATAAAGGAACTGCAGGAAAGAATAAAGAAACAAGGGAAGAATAAAGGAACTGCAGGAAAGAATAAAGGAACTGCAGAAAAGAATAAAGAAACAAGGGAAGAATAAAGGAACTGCAGGAAAGAATAAAGGAACTGCAGGAAAGAATAAAGGAACTGCAGGAAAGAATAAAGAAACAAGGGAAGAATAAAGGAACTGCAGGAAAGAATAAAGGAACTGCAGGAAAGAATAAAGGAACTGCAGAAAACAATAAAGGAACTGCAGGAAAGAATAAAGGAACTGCAGGAAAGAATAAAGGAACTGCAGGAAAGAATAAAGGACCTGCAGAAAAAATAAAGGAACTGCAGGAAAGAATAAAGGAACTGCAGGAAAGAATAAAGGAACTGCAGGAAAGAATAAAGGAACTGCAGGAAAGAATAAAGGAACTGCAGGAAAGAATAAAGGAACTGCAGGAAAGAATAAAGGAACTGCAGGAAAGAATAAAGAAACAAGGGAAGAATAAAGGAACTGCAGGAAAGAATAAAGGAACTGCAGAAAAGAATAAAGGAACTGCAGGAAAGAATAAAGAAACAAGGGAAGAATAAAGGAACTGCAGGAAAGAATAAAGGAACTGCAGGAAAGAATAAAGAAACAAGGGAAGAATAAAGGAACTGCAGGAAAGAATAAAGGAACTGCAGGAAAGAATAAAGGAACTGCAGGAAAGAATAAAGGAACTGCAGGAAAGAATAAAGGAACTGCAGGAAAGAATAAAGGAACTGCAGGAAAGAATAAAGGAACTGCAGGAAAGAATAAAGAAACTGCAGGAAAGAATAAAGGAACTGCAGAAAAGAATAAAGAAAGGGACTGCACGAAAGAATAAAGGAACTGCAGAAAAGAATAAAGAAAGGGACTGCACGAAAGAATAAAGGAACTGCAGGAAAGAATAAAGGAACTGCAGGAAAGAATAAAGGAACTGCAGGAAAGAATAAAGGAACTGCAGAAAAGAATAAAGGAACTGCAGGAAAGAATAAAGGAACAGCAGAAAAGAATAAAGGAACTGCAGGAAAGAAGAATAAAGGAACTGCAGGAAAGAATAAAGGAACTGCAGGAAAGAATAAAGGAACTGCAGGAAAGAATAAAGGAACTGCAGGAAAGAATAAAGGAACTGCAGGAAAGAATAAAGGAACTGCAGGAAAGAATAAAGGAACTGCAGGAAAGAATAAAGAAACAAGGGAAGAATAAAAGAACAAGGAAAGAATAAAGGAACTGCAGGAAAGAATAAAGGAACTGCAGGAAAGAATAAAGGAACTGCAGGAAAGAATAAAGGAACTGCAGGGAAGAATAAAGGAACTGCAGGAAAGAATAAAGGAACTGCAGGAAAGAATAAAGGAACAAGGGAAGAATAAAGGAATTGCAGGAAAGAATAAAGGAACTGCAGGAAAGAATAAAGGAACTGCAGGAAAGAATAAAGGAACTGCAGAAAAGAATAAAGGAACTGCAGGAAAGAATAAAGGAACTGCAGGAAAGAATAAAGGAACTGCAGGAAAGAATAAAGGAACTGCAGGAAAGAATAAAGGAACTGCAGGAAAGAATAAAGGAACTGCAGGAAAGAATAAAGGAACTGCAGGAAAGAATAAAGGAACTGCAGAAAAGAATAAAGGAACTGCAGGAAAGAATAAAGGAACTGCAGGAAAGAATAAAGGAACTGCAGGAAAGAATAAAGGAACTGCAGGAAAGAATAAAGGAACTGCAGAAAAGAATAAAGGAACTGCAGGAAAGAATAAAGGAACTGCAGGAAAGAATAAAGAAACAAGGGAAGAATAAAGGAATTGCAGGAAAGAATAAAGGAACTGCAGAAAAGAATAAACGAACTGCAGGAAAGAATAAAGGAACTGCAGGAAAGAATAAAGGAACTGCAGAAAAGAATAAACGAACTGCAGGAAAGAATAAAGGAACTGCAGGAAAGAATAAAGGAACTGCAGGAAAGAATAAAGGAACTGCAGGAAAGAATAAAGGAACTGCAGAAAAGAATAAACGAACTGCAGGAAAGAATAAAGGAATTGCAGGAAAGAATAAAGGAACTGCAGAAAAGAATAAACGAACTGCAGGAAAGAATAAAGGAACTGCAGGAAAGAATAAAGAAACAAGGGAAGAATAAAGGAATTGCAGGAAAGAATAAAGGAACTGCAGAAAAGAATAAAGGAACTGCAGAAAAGAATAAAGGAACTGCAGGAAAGAATAAACGAACTGCAGGAAAGAATAAAGGAACTGCAGAAAAGAATAAAGGAACTGCAGGAAAGAATAAACGAACTGCAGGAAAGAATAAAGGAACTGCAGGAAAGAATAAAGGAACTGCAGAAAAGAATAAAGGAACTGCAGGAAAGAATAAAGGAACTGCAGGAAAGAATAAAGGAACTGCAGGAAAGAATAAAGGAACTGCAGGAAAGAATAAAGGAACTGCAGGAAAGAATAAAGAAACAAGGGAAGAATAAAGGAACTGCAGGAAAGAATAAAGGAACTGCAGGAAAGAATAAAGGAACTGCAGGAAAGAATAAAGAAACAAGGGAAGAATAAACGAACTGCAGGAAAGAATAAAGGAACTGCAGGAAAGAATAAAGGAACTGCAGAAAAGAATAAAGGAACTGCAGAAAAGAATAAAGGAACTGCAGGAAAGAATAAAGGAACTGTAGGAAAGAATAAAGAAACAAGGGATGAATAAAGGAACTGCAGGAAAGAATAAAGGAACTGCAGGAAAGAATAAAGGAACTGCAGAAAAGAATAAAGAAACAAGGGAAGAATAAAGGAACTGCAGGAAAGAATAAAGGAACTGCAGGAAAGAATAAAGGAACTGCAGAAAAGAATAAAGAAACAAGGGAAGAATAAAGGAACTGAAGGAAAGAATAAAGGAATTGCAGGAAAGAATAAAGGAACTGCAGGAAAGAATAAAGGAACTGCAGAAAAGAATAAAGAAACAAGGGAAGAATAAAGGAACTGCAGGAAAGAATAAAGGAACTGCAGGAAAGAATAAAGGAACTGCAGAAAAGAATAAAGGAACTGCAGAAAAGAATAAAGGAACTGCAGAAAAGAATAAAGGAACTGCAGGAAAGAATAAAGGAACTGTAGGAAAGAATAAAGAAACAAGGGAAGAATAAAGGAACTGCAGGAAAGAATAAAGGAACTGCAGGAAAGAATAAAGGAACTGCAGAAAAGAATAAAGGAACTGCAGAAAAGAATAAAGGAACTGCAGGAAAGAATAAAGGAACTGTAGGAAAGAATAAAGGAACTGCAGAAAAGAATAAAGGAACTGCAGAAAAGAATAAAGGAACTGCAGGAAAGAATAAAGGAACTGCAGGAAAGAATAAAGGAACTGCAGAAAAGAATAAAGGAACTGCAGAAAAGAATAAAGGAACTGCAGGAAAGAATAAAGGAACTGCAGGAAAGAATAAAGGAACTGCAGGAAAGAATAAAGGAACTGCAGAAAAGAATAAAGGAACTGCAGAAAAGAATAAAGGAACTGCAGAAAAGAATAAAGGAACTGCAGAAAAGAATAAAGGAACTGCAGGAAAGAATAAAGGAACTGCAGGAAAGAATAAAGGAACTGCAGGAAAGAATAAAGGAACTGCAGAAAAGAATAAAGGAACTGCAGAAAAGAATAAAGGAACTGCAGGAAAGAATAAAGGAACTGCAGGAAAGAATAAAGGAACTGCAGAAAAGAATAAAGGAACTGCAGAAAAGAATAAAGGAACTGCAGGAAAGAATAAAGGAACTGCAGGAAAGAATAAAGGAACTGCAGGAAAGAATAAAGGAACTGCAGAAAAGAATAAAGGAACTGCAGAAAAGAATAAAGGAACTGCAGGAAAGAATAAAGGAACTGCAGAAAAGAATAAAGGAACTGCAGAAAAGAATAAAGGAACTGCAGGAAAGAATAAAGGAATTGCAGGAAAGAATAAAGAAACAAGGGAAGAATAAAGGAATTGCAGGAAAGAATAAAGGAACTGCAGAAAAGAATAAAGGAACTGCAGGAAAGAATAAAGGAATTGCAGGAAAGAATAAAGGAACTGCAGGAAAGAATAAAGGAACTGCAGGAAAGAATAAAGGAACTGCAGGAAAGAATAAAGGAACTGAAGGAAAGAATAAAGGAACTGCAGAAAAGAATAAAGGAACTGCAGGAAAAAATAAAGGAACTGTAGGAAAGAATAAAGGAACTGCAGAAAAGAATAAAGGAATTGCAGGAAAGAATAAAGGAACTGCAGGAAAGAATAAAGGAACTGCAGAAAAGAATAAAGAAACAAGGGAAGAATAAAGGAACTGCAGGAAAGAATAAAGGAACTGCAGGAAAGAATAAAGGAACTGCAGAAAAGAATAAAGGAACTGCAGAAAAGAATAAAGGAACTGCAGAAAAGAATAAAGGAACTGCAGGAAAGAATAAAGGAACTGTAGGAAAGAATAAAGAAACAAGGGAAGAATAAAGGAACTGCAGGAAAGAATAAAGGAACTGCAGGAAAGAATAAAGGAACTGCAGAAAAGAATAAAGGAACTGCAGAAAAGAATAAAGGAACTGCAGGAAAGAATAAAGGAACTGTAGGAAAGAATAAAGGAACTGCAGAAAAGAATAAAGGAACTGCAGAAAAGAATAAAGGAACTGCAGGAAAGAATAAAGGAACTGCAGGAAAGAATAAAGGAACTGCAGAAAAGAATAAAGGAACTGCAGAAAAGAATAAAGGAACTGCAGGAAAGAATAAAGGAACTGCAGGAAAGAATAAAGGAACTGCAGAAAAGAATAAAGGAACTGCAGAAAAGAATAAAGGAACTGCAGGAAAGAATAAAGGAACTGCAGAAAAGAATAAAGGAACTGCAGAAAAGAATAAAGGAACTGCAGAAAAGAATAAAGGAACTGCAGGAAAGAATAAAGGAACTGCAGGAAAGAATAAAGGAACTGCAGAAAAGAATAAAGGAACTGCAGAAAAGAATAAAGGAACTGCAGGAAAGAATAAAGGAACTGCAGAAAAGAATAAAGGAACTGCAGGAAAGAATAAAGGAACTGCAGAAAAGAATAAAGGAACTGCAGAAAAGAATAAAGGAACTGCAGAAAAGAATAAAGGAACTGCAGGAAAGAATAAAGGAACTGCAGAAAAGAATAAAGGAACTGCAGAAAAGAATAAAGGAACTGTAGGAAAGAATAAAGAAACAAGGGAAGAATAAAGGAACTGCAGGAAAGAATAAAGGAACTGCAGAAAAGAATAAAGGAACTGCAGAAAAGAATAAAGGAACTGCAGGAAAGAATAAAGGAACTGTAGGAAAGAATAAAGAAACAAGGGAAGAATAAAGGAACTGCAGGAAAGAATAAAGGAACTGCAGGAAAGAATAAAGGAACTGCAGAAAAGAATAAAGGAACTGCAGGAAAGAATAAAGGAACTGCAGAAAAGAATAAAGGAACTGCAGAAAAGAATAAAGGAACTGCAGGAAAGAATAAAGGAACTGCAGAAAAGAATAAAGGAACTGCAGAAAAGAATAAAGGAACTGCAGAAAAGAATAAAGGAACTGTAGGAAAGAATAAAGAAACAAGGGAAGAATAAAGGAACTGCAGGAAAGAATAAAGGAACTGCAGGAAAGAATAAAGGAACTGCAGAAAAGAATAAAGGAACTGCAGGAAAGAATAAAGGAACTGCAGAAAAGAATAAAGGAACTGCAGAAAAGAATAAAGGAACTGCAGAAAAGAATAAAGGAACTGCAGGAAAGAATAAAGGAACTGCAGAAAAGAATAAAGGAACTGCAGGAAAGAATAAAGGAACTGCAGAAAAGAATAAAGGAACTGCAGAAAAGAATAAAGGAACTGTAGAAAAGAATAAAGGAACTGCAGGAAAGAATAAAGGAACTGCAGGAAAGAATAAAGGAACTGCAGGAAAGAATAAAGGAACTGCAGGAAAGAATAAAGGAACTGCAGGAAAGAATAAAGGAACTGCAGAAAAGAATAAAGAAACAAGGGAAGAATAAAGGAACTGCAGGAAAGAATAAAGGAACTGCAGGAAAGAATAAAGGAACTGTAGGAAAGAATAAAGAAACAAGGGAAGAATAAAGGAACTGCAGGAAAGAATAAAGAAACAAGGGAAGAATAAAGGAACTGCAGGAAAGAATAAAGGAACTGCAGGAAAGAATAAAGAAATTGCAGGAAAGAGTAAAGGAACTGCAGAAAAGAATAAAGAAACAAGGGAAGAATAAAGGAACTGCAGGAAAGAATAAAGGAACTGCAGGAAAGAATAAAGGAACTGCAGGAAAGAATAAAGAAACAAGGGAAGAATAAAGGAACTGCAGGAAAGAATAAAGGAACTGCAGGAAAGAATATAGGAACTGCAGGAAAGAATAAAGAAACAAGGGAAGAATAAAGGAACTGCAGGAAAGAATAAAGGAACTGCAGGAAAGAATAAAGGAACTGCAGGAAAGAATAAAGGAACTGCAGGAAAGAATAAAGGAACTGCAGAAAAGAATAAAGGAACTGCAGAAAAGAATAAAGGAACTGCAGAAAAGAATAAAGGAACTGCAGAAAAGAATAAAGGAACTGCAGAAAAGAATAAAGAAATAAGGAAAGAATAAAGGAACTGCAGAAAAGAATAAAGGAACTGCAGGAAAGAATAAAGGAACTGTAGGAAAGAATAAAGAAATAAGGAAAGAATAAAGGAACTGCAGGAAAGAATAAAGGAACTGCAGAAAAGAATAAAGGAACTGCAGGAAAGAATAAAGGAACTGTAGGAAAGAATAAAGAAATAAGGAAAGAATAAAGGAACTGCAGGAAAGAATAAAGGAACTGCAGGAAAGAATAAAGGAACTGCAGGAAAGAATAAAGGAACTGCAGAAAAGAATAAAGGAACTGCAGGAAAGAATAAAGGAACTGCAGGAAAGAATAAAGGAACTGCAGAAAAGAATAAAGGAACTGCAGGAAAGAATAAAGGAACTGCAGGAAAGAATAAAGGAACTGCAGAAAAGAATAAAGGAACTGCAGGAAAGAATAAAGGAAGTGCAGAAAAGAATAAAGGAACTGCAGAAAAGAATAAAGAAACAAGGGAAGAATAAAGGAACTGCTGGAAAGAATAAAGGAACTGCAGGAAAGAATAAAGAAACAAGGGAAGAATAAAGGAACTGCAGGAAAGAATAAAGGAACTGCAGAAAAGAATAAAGGAACTGCAGAAAAGAATAAAGAAACAAGGGAAGAATAAAGGAACTGCTGGAAAGAATAAAGGAACTGCAGGAAAGAATAAAGAAACAAGGGAAGAATAAAGGAACTGCAGGAAAGAATAAAGGAACTGCAGGAAAGAATAAAGGAACTGCAGGAAAGAATAAAGGAACTGCAGGAAAGAATAAAGGAACTGCAGGAAAGAATAAAGGAACTGCAGAAAAGAATAAAGGAACTGCAGGAAAGAATAAAGGAACTGCAGGAAAGAATAAAGGAACTGCAGAAAAGAATAAAGGAACTGCAGAAAAGAATAAAGGAACTGCAGGAAAGAATAAAGGAACTGCAGGAAAGAATAAAGGAACTGCAGGAAAGAATAAAGGAACTGCAGGAAAGAATAAAGGAACTGCAGGAAAGAATAAAGGAACTGCAGGAAAGAATAAAGGAACTGCAGGAAAGAATAAAGGAACTGCAGGAAAGAATAAAGGAACTGCAGAAAAGAATAAAGGAACTGCAGAAAAGAATAAAGGAACTGCAGGAAAGAATAAAGGAACTGCAGGAAAGAATAAAGGAACTGCAGGAAAGAATAAAGGAACTGCAGGAAAGAATAAAGGAACTGCAGGAAAGAATAAAGGAATTGCAGGAAAGAATAAAGAAACAAGGGAAGAATAAAGGAATTGCAGGAAAGAATAAAGGAACTGCAGGAAAGAATAAAGGAATTGCAGGAAAGAATAAAGGAACTGCAGGAAAGAATAAAGGAACTGCAGAAAAGAATAAAGGAACTGCAGGAAAGAATAAAGGAATTGCAGGAAAGAATAAAGAAACAAGGGAAGAATAAAGGAATTGCAGGAAAGAATAAAGGAACTGCAGGAAAGAATAAAGGAACTGCAGGAAAGAATAAAGGAACTGCAGAAAAGAATAAAGGAACTGCAGGAAAGAATAAAGGAACTGCAGGAAAGAATAAAGGAACTGCAGGAAAGAATAAAGGAACTGCAGGAAAGAATAAAGGAACTGCAGGAAAGAATAAAGGAACTGCAGGAAAGAATAAAGGAACTGCAGGAAAGAATAAAGGAACTGCAGAAAAGAATAAAGGAACTGCAGGAAAGAATAAAGGAACTGCAGGAAAGAATAAAGGAACTGCAGGAAAGAATAAAGGAACTGCAGGAAAGAATAAAGGAACTGCAGAAAAGAATAAAGGAACTGCAGGAAAGAATAAAGGAACTGCAGGAAAGAATAAAGAAACAAGGGAAGAATAAAGGAATTGCAGGAAAGAATAAAGGAACTGCAGAAAAGAATAAACGAACTGCAGGAAAGAATAAAGGAACTGCAGGAAAGAATAAAGGAACTGCAGAAAAGAATAAACGAACTGCAGGAAAGAATAAAGGAACTGCAGGAAAGAATAAAGGAACTGCAGGAAAGAATAAAGGAACTGCAGGAAAGAATAAAGGAACTGCAGAAAAGAATAAACGAACTGCAGGAAAGAATAAAGGAATTGCAGGAAAGAATAAAGGAACTGCAGAAAAGAATAAACGAACTGCAGGAAAGAATAAAGGAACTGCAGGAAAGAATAAAGAAACAAGGGAAGAATAAAGGAATTGCAGGAAAGAATAAAGGAACTGCAGAAAAGAATAAAGGAACTGCAGAAAAGAATAAAGGAACTGCAGGAAAGAATAAACGAACTGCAGGAAAGAATAAAGGAACTGCAGAAAAGAATAAAGGAACTGCAGGAAAGAATAAACGAACTGCAGGAAAGAATAAAGGAACTGCAGGAAAGAATAAAGGAACTGCAGAAAAGAATAAAGGAACTGCAGGAAAGAATAAAGGAACTGCAGGAAAGAATAAAGGAACTGCAGGAAAGAATAAAGGAACTGCAGGAAAGAATAAAGGAACTGCAGGAAAGAATAAAGAAACAAGGGAAGAATAAAGGAACTGCAGGAAAGAATAAAGGAACTGCAGGAAAGAATAAAGGAACTGCAGAAAAGAATAAAGAAACAAGGGAAGAATAAAGGAACTGCAGGAAAGAATAAAGGAACTGCAGGAAAGAATAAAGGAACTGCAGAAAAGAATAAAGGAACTGCAGAAAAGAATAAAGGAACTGCAGGAAAGAATAAAGGAACTGTAGGAAAGAATAAAGAAACAAGGGAAGAATAAAGGAACTGCAGGAAAGAATAAAGGAACTGCAGGAAAGAATAAAGGAACTGCAGAAAAGAATAAAGAAACAAGGGAAGAATAAAGGAACTGCAGGAAAGAATAAAGGAACTGCAGGAAAGAATAAAGGAACTGCAGAAAAGAATAAAGAAACAAGGGAAGAATAAAGGAACTGAAGGAAAGAATAAAGGAATTGCAGGAAAGAATAAAGGAACTGCAGGAAAGAATAAAGGAACTGCAGAAAAGAATAAAGAAACAAGGGAAGAATAAAGGAACTGCAGGAAAGAATAAAGGAACTGCAGGAAAGAATAAAGGAACTGCAGAAAAGAATAAAGGAACTGCAGAAAAGAATAAAGGAACTGCAGAAAAGAATAAAGGAACTGCAGGAAAGAATAAAGGAACTGTAGGAAAGAATAAAGAAACAAGGGAAGAATAAAGGAACTGCAGGAAAGAATAAAGGAACTGCAGGAAAGAATAAAGGAACTGCAGAAAAGAATAAAGGAACTGCAGAAAAGAATAAAGGAACTGCAGGAAAGAATAAAGGAACTGTAGGAAAGAATAAAGGAACTGCAGAAAAGAATAAAGGAACTGCAGAAAAGAATAAAGGAACTGCAGGAAAGAATAAAGGAACTGCAGGAAAGAATAAAGGAACTGCAGAAAAGAATAAAGGAACTGCAGAAAAGAATAAAGGAACTGCAGGAAAGAATAAAGGAACTGCAGGAAAGAATAAAGGAACTGCAGGAAAGAATAAAGGAACTGCAGGAAAGAATAAAGGAACTGCAGAAAAGAATAAAGGAACTGCAGAAAAGAATAAAGGAACTGCAGGAAAGAATAAAGGAACTGCAGGAAAGAATAAAGGAACTGCAGGAAAGAATAAAGGAACTGCAGAAAAGAATAAAGGAACTGCAGAAAAGAATAAAGGAACTGCAGGAAAGAATAAAGGAACTGCAGAAAAGAATAAAGGAACTGCAGAAAAGAATAAAGGAACTGCAGGAAAGAATAAAGGAATTGCAGGAAAGAATAAAGAAACAAGGGAAGAATAAAGGAATTGCAGGAAAGAATAAAGGAACTGCAGAAAAGAATAAAGGAACTGCAGGAAAGAATAAAGGAATTGCAGGAAAGAATAAAGGAACTGCAGGAAAGAATAAAGGAACTGCAGGAAAGAATAAAGGAACTGCAGGAAAGAATAAAGGAACTGAAGGAAAGAATAAAGGAACTGCAGAAAAGAATAAAGGAACTGCAGGAAAGAATAAAGGAACTGTAGGAAAGAATAAAGGAACTGCAGAAAAGAATAAAGGAATTGCAGGAAAGAATAAAGGAACTGCAGGAAAGAATAAAGGAACTGCAGAAAAGAATAAAGAAACAAGGGAAGAATAAAGGAACTGCAGGAAAGAATAAAGGAACTGCAGGAAAGAATAAAGGAACTGCAGAAAAGAATAAAGGAACTGCAGAAAAGAATAAAGGAACTGCAGAAAAGAATAAAGGAACTGCAGGAAAGAATAAAGGAACTGTAGGAAAGAATAAAGAAACAAGGGAAGAATAAAGGAACTGCAGGAAAGAATAAAGGAACTGCAGGAAAGAATAAAGGAACTGCAGAAAAGAATAAAGGAACTGCAGAAAAGAATAAAGGAACTGCAGAAAAGAATAAAGGAACTGCAGGAAAGAATAAAGGAACTGTAGGAAAGAATAAAGGAACTGCAGAAAAGAATAAAGGAACTGCAGAAAAGAATAAAGGAACTGCAGGAAAGAATAAAGGAACTGCAGGAAAGAATAAAGGAACTGCAGAAAAGAATAAAGGAACTGCAGAAAAGAATAAAGGAACTGCAGGAAAGAATAAAGGAACTGCAGGAAAGAATAAAGGAACTGCAGAAAAGAATAAAGGAACTGCAGAAAAGAATAAAGGAACTGCAGGAAAGAATAAAGGAACTGCAGAAAAGAATAAAGGAACTGCAGAAAAGAATAAAGGAACTGCAGAAAAGAATAAAGGAACTGCAGGAAAGAATAAAGGAACTGCAGGAAAGAATAAAGGAACTGCAGAAAAGAATAAAGGAACTGCAGAAAAGAATAAAGGAACTGCAGGAAAGAATAAAGGAACTGCAGAAAAGAATAAAGGAACTGCAGGAAAGAATAAAGGAACTGCAGAAAAGAATAAAGGAACTGCAGAAAAGAATAAAGGAACTGCAGAAAAGAATAAAGGAACTGCAGGAAAGAATAAAGGAACTGCAGAAAAGAATAAAGGAACTGCAGAAAAGAATAAAGGAACTGTAGGAAAGAATAAAGAAACAAGGGAAGAATAAAGGAACTGCAGGAAAGAATAAAGGAACTGCAGAAAAGAATAAAGGAACTGCAGAAAAGAATAAAGGAACTGCAGGAAAGAATAAAGGAACTGTAGGAAAGAATAAAGAAACAAGGGAAGAATAAAGGAACTGCAGGAAAGAATAAAGGAACTGCAGGAAAGAATAAAGGAACTGCAGAAAAGAATAAAGGAACTGCAGGAAAGAATAAAGGAACTGCAGAAAAGAATAAAGGAACTGCAGAAAAGAATAAAGGAACTGCAGGAAAGAATAAAGGAACTGCAGAAAAGAATAAAGGAACTGCAGAAAAGAATAAAGGAACTGCAGAAAAGAATAAAGGAACTGTAGGAAAGAATAAAGAAACAAGGGAAGAATAAAGGAACTGCAGGAAAGAATAAAGAAACAAGGGAAGAATAAAGGAACTGCAGGAAAGAATAAAGGAACTGCAGGAAAGAATAAAGGAACTGCAGAAAAGAATAAAGGAACTGCAGGAAAGAATAAAGGAACTGCAGAAAAGAATAAAGGAACTGCAGAAAAGAATAAAGGAACTGCAGAAAAGAATAAAGGAACTGCAGGAAAGAATAAAGGAACTGCAGAAAAGAATAAAGGAACTGCAGGAAAGAATAAAGGAACTGCAGAAAAGAATAAAGGAACTGCAGAAAAGAATAAAGGAACTGCAGAAAAGAATAAAGGAACTGCAGGAAAGAATAAAGGAACTGCAGGAAAGAATAAAGGAACTGCAGGAAAGAATAAAGGAACTGCAGGAAAGAATAAAGGAACTGCAGGAAAGAATAAAGGAACTGCAGAAAAGAATAAAGAAACAAGGGAAGAATAAAGGAACTGCAGGAAAGAATAAAGGAACTGTAGGAAAGAATAAAGAAACAAGGGAAGAATAAAGGAACTGCAGGAAAGAATAAAGAAACAAGGGAAGAATAAAGGAACTGCAGGAAAGAATAAAGGAACTGCAGGAAAGAATAAAGAAATTGCAGGAAAGAGTAAAGGAACTGCAGAAAAGAATAAAGAAACAAGGGAAGAATAAAGGAACTGCAGGAAAGAATAAAGGAACTGCAGGAAAGAATAAAGGAACTGCAGGAAAGAATAAAGGAACTGCAGGAAAGAATATAGGAACTGCAGGAAAGAATAAAGAAGAATAAAGGAACTGCAGGAAAGGGAAGAATAAAGGAACTTCAGGAAAGAATAAAGGAACTGCAGGAAAGAATAAAGGAACTGCAGGAAAGAATAAAGGAACTGCAGGAAAGAATAAAGGAACTGCAGGAAAGAATAAAGGAACTGCAGGAAAGAATAAAGGAACTGCAGGAAAGAATAAAGGAACTGCAGGAAAGAATAAAGAAACAAGGGAAGAATAAAGGAACTGCAGGAAAGAATAAAGGAACTGCAGGAAAGAATAAAGGAACTGCAGGAAAGAATAAAGAAACTGCAGGAAAGAATAAAGGAACTGCAGGAAAGAATAAAGGAACTGCAGGAAAGAATAAAGGAACTGCAGGAAAGAATAAAGGAACTGCAGGAAAGAATAAAGAAACAAGGGAAGAATAAAGGAACTGCAGGAAAGAATAAAGGAACTGCAAAAAGGAACTGCAGAAAAGAATAAAGAAACCAGGGAAGAATAAAGGAACTGCAGGAAAGAATAAAGGAACTGCAGGAAAGAATAAAGGAACTGCAGGAAAGAATAAAGGAACTGCAGGAAAGAATAAAGGAACTGCAGGAAAGAATAAAGGAACTGCAGAAAAGAATAAAGGAACTGCAGGAAAGAATAAAGAAACTGCAGAAAAGAATAAAGGAACTGCAGGAAAGAATAAAGGAACTGCAGGAAAGAATAAAGGAACTGCAGGAAAGAATAAAGGAACTGCAGAAAAGAATAAAGGAACTGCAGAAAAGAATAAAGGAACTGCAGAAAAGAATAAAGGAACTGCAGAAAAGAATAAAGGAACTGCAGAAAAGAATAAAGGAACTGCAGAAAAGAATAAAGGAACTGCAGGAAAGAATAAAGGAACTGCAGAAAAGAATAAAGGAACTGCAGAAAAGAATAAAGGAACTGCAGGAAAGAATAAAGGAACTGCAGGAAAGAATAAAGGAACTGCAGGAAAGAATAAAGGAACTGCAGAAAAGAATAAAGGAACTGCAGGAAAGAATAAAGGAACTGCAGGAAAGAATAAAGGAACTGCAGAAAAGAATAAAGGAACTGCAGGAAAGAATAAAGGAACTGCAGGAAAGAATAAAGGAACTGCAGAAAAGAATAAAGGAACTGCAGGAAAGAATAAAGGAACTGCAGAAAAGAATAAAGGAACTGCAGAAAAGAATAAAGGAACTGCAGGAAAGAATAAAGGAACTGCAGGAAAGAATAAAGGAACTGCAGGAAAGAATAAAGGAACTGCAGGAAAGAATAAAGGAACTGCAGGAAAGAATAAAGGAACTGCAGGAAAGAATAAAGGAACTGCAGGAAAGAATAAAGGAACTGCAGGAAAGAATAAAGGAACTGCAGAAAAGAATAAAGGAACTGCAGGAAAGAATAAAGGAACTGCAGGAAAGAATAAAGGAACTGCAGGAAAGAATAAAGGAACTGCAGGAAAGAATAAAGGAACTGCAGGAAAGAATAAAGGAACTGCAGGAAAGAATAAAGGAACTGCAGGAAAGAATAAAGGAACTGCAGGAAAGAATAAAGGAACTGCAGGAAAGAATAAAGGAATTGCAAGAAAGAATAAAGAACTGCAGGAAAGAATAAAAGAAAAAGGAACTGCAGGAAAGAATAAAGGAAACTGCAGGAAAGAATAAAGGAACTGCAGGAAAGAATAAAGAAACTGCAGGAAAGAATAAAGGAACTGCAGGAAAGAATAAAGGAACTGCAGGAAAGAATAAAGGGAGGGACTGCAGGAAAGAATAAAGGAACTGCAGAAAAGAATAAAGAAAGGGACTGCACGAAAGAATAAAGGAAGGGACTGCAGGAAAGAATAAAGGGAGGGACTGCAGGAAAGAATAAAGGAAGGGACTGCAGGAAAGAATAAAGGGAGGGACTGCAGGAAAGAATAAAGGAAGGGACTGCAGGAAAGAATAAAGGAAGGGACTGCAGGAAAGAATAAAGGAAGGGACTGCAGGAAAGAATAAAGGAAGGGACTGCAGGAAAGAATAAAGGAAGGGACTGCAGGAAAGAATAAAGGAAGGGACTGCAGGAAAGAATAAAGGAAGGGACTGCAGGAAAGAATAAAGGAAGGGACTGCAGGAAAGAATAAAGGAAGGGACTGCAGGAAAGAATAAAGGAAGGGACTGCAGGAAAGAATAAAGGAAGGGACTGCAGGAAAGAATAAAGGAAGGGACTGCAGGAAAGAATAAAGGAAGGGACTGCAGGAAAGAATAAAGGAAGGGACTGCAGGAAAGAATAAAGGAAGGGACTGCAGGAAAGAATAAAGGGAGGGACTGCAGGAAAGAATAAAGGAAGGGACTGCAGGAAAGAATAAAGGAAGGGACTGCAGGAAAGAATAAAGGAAGGGACTGCAGGAAAGAATAAAGGAAGGGACTGCAGGAAAGAATAAAGGAAGGGACTGCAGGAAAGAATAAAGGAAGGGACTGCAGGAAAGAATAAAGGAAGGGACTGCAGGAAAGAATAAAGGAAGGGACTGCAGGAAAGAATAAAGGAAGGGACTGCAGGAAAGAATAAAGGAAGGGACTGCAGGAAAGAATAAAGGGAGGGACTGCAGGAAAGAATAAAGGAAGGGACTGCAGGAAAGAATAAAAGGTCTGAAGGAATAAAAGGAAGAGGGGCATGTTTTAATGAGCGCTAGAACCTTAAGGACCTTAAGAACAAAACGTCACAATACCGTGAGTGGAACACTACACAAATAACCCGCACATAGGAGCTTACGACGACGTTTGGGTCCGACTTGGACTACATAGCAGTGCAGAATAACATGGCAGTACACTCACACATGCTCGCGGCTATGACTCACTGGGTCATTATACTCTACAATCTCGTTTGAAAGTCAGGTTAAATCCCTTACTGTGGCTCCAGCATTGAGAAAACCGACAAGTTGAAGAATGAGATACTTGTGCAACATTTGGGAATTTTCACTGAGGATACATTTCGCCAGCCAGTGGCTTCTTCAGTCCAATACAGAGAAAAGCGGCGAAAGATGAAGAAAATGAGGTAATCACTCCCCCAGCCTGGAGTTGATTACCTCCATTCTTCAAACCTCAATCTCAACAACACTAATAAATACAGACTCTAAATAAATGGGAACGTGGTTTTTAAAAAGTGTTGTCATTTAAAACCTCTTATAGGTCAGGTAAACCCCTAGTCTCCCAGTCCTCCTTTTCATTACCATTGATCATTTTTTTTCTTTTTTTTTTGAGATTTTGCTACCGAAGTGGCTAGTTTACTGTGCACCCCATATCCATCCTACGGTGGGTAGTGCAAGAGCATATGGATACACCAGAGGCCTAGGAAGTAGTCCCCAAAAAGGCTAACAGGAGTACATCTGGATTTATGTTGACAGCTCACTTATCTGTTACAAACAAATTTAGGAAATTTGCTTAATATATCTGGTATCGTATTTTCATTAATATCTAGACATGTCACATAGGTTATTATACTATCTCTATATTCCTCAATAAGTGGTCAATTAAGCACATAGTGTTCAAAATAGTGACTATAGGTGTGACGAATGGTTTGAAAAACCGACAAGTTGAAGATTGAGACACTTATGCAGCATATGGGAATCTTTATTCAGGAAACGTTTCGCCACACAGTGGCTTCATCAGTCCAATACAAAGAGGAAGGCGTAAGGAGAGGAGGAGAATGAGGTAATCAGTCCCTCAACCTGGAGTCGATGTGTTCAGTCCATCAATCTTGTAGAAAGTACCTTTGGTACTTTCTACAAGATTGATGGACTGAAAGTACCTTTGGTACTTTCTACAAGATTGATGGACTGAACACATCGACTCCAGGTTGAGGGACTGATTACCTCATTCTCCTCCTCTCCTTACGCCTTCCTCTTTGTATTGGACTGATGAAGCCACTGTGTGGCGAAACGTTTCCTGAATAAAGATTCCCATATGCTGCATAAGTGTCTCAATCTTCATAGTGACTATAGGGCTGGCCACACACTTTGCATTTGATTTGTGTGTGCCAAACGAGCACGCGTACGGAGGACATGTTTACAAGTTGTGCTGCTGAGAGATAAGTTAAGCACATGACAGCACCTTCAGCCTCATACAGCTGAAAGCCAAGTAATCAACTTTGATACCTAATAAAGCTACCTAATTTTACCGCATGTGTTTTGTTTACTGACTTGTCGGTAATGAATACCATTTATGAAGGTGGGTATTATATTCACATAGTTCCAAACGTCTGGGAAATTAAGAGATAATAAGCTTTGATATAATGAAGGGGGTTAATGGGATTATATTCACATGGAAACGTTAAATCCGTAAGGGGTTACATAGAACCTGAAGAATGAGTGATAATGAAGATAGATCTAAATAAAAGGATAGCTCCAACTGCTTGAATAGAGCCCAGCAGCAGCAGCACAAGACACCTACGCTGAAGATATCATAGACGCTAACGTAGCCTCCATCAGACATACGACACAACAAGAACTTGTACTCACCGTCAGCGTCACCAGGTGCCACAGCAGCAACAGTAGCAGCAGCAGCACCTCCAAGATCTCTCTTGCTGCTTCAGTGACAAAAGTAACCACTGTCTCTCTGAAAGCTTGCCTCTGTCTCACAGCTTACTAAGCTTTGTACGCACCACTGTGTCTCTCAAAGCTTGCCTGTCTCACAGCTTGCCAGTTTTGTACATACCACTGCAGCAACTAGTTAACGTTACTGATAAATACACAATAACATAAGGCGCTGCAACACCTGTAGTCGGCTACGGAACTACCATATTAAAGGTAAGTACTCCTAGGTAGAGTGTATCACTGATACACCTACACCAGGTTCTGGAGGTAAGTTTCCAATACTCTTTTACCAGGTAATAGGTAGCACTACCTACCAGCAGGTAGGAGAACCTTCCTATCAGGTAGGAGCACCTCACCAGCAGGTAGCACTACCTGGTGACCACAAGAGTACACTAGTACTAGGTCTGGTCTCCAGTCAAGACGTGAGACGTGGTATACAAGTCACATCACTAACATGAAGACCACGACACTTAACATCGAGCGTGGGTGCACCGCCGGCCGCACCACCAGCTGAAACACCGGTCGCACCACCAGCTACACCACCGGCTGCTCCACCAGCTGCACTATCGGCTACACCTTCAACGTTCCTACACGCACCAACACACCCTCTACCATCAGCGCGAAGGCCAGGTGTTATGGCTGTCACAAACGTTGGAGGGAACCTGATTCCTGCCACACACACACACACACACACACACACACACACACACTGGACTCTTGTGTCCACTACTTCACACACTGGCACTACTCCACACACCGGCACTACTCCATATAAAAGTACTGCTCCACACTGGCATTACATCCCACTATGGCACTACTCCACACACTAGAACTACACCACACACTGGCACTACTCCCAACACTTGTCCTACTTCACAATGGTACTACTCCCAACACTGGCACTATACCGGACACTAGTACCACTGCCCATACACACAGTGGTAAAGGAGGAAGGTGGTGGTGGTGTTATTGAGAAACACACTTGGTGGTGCACTAATGACGGGGAATGTGGTGGTGGTGCACTAACGGAGGTGGTGGTGGTGTTAAGGAGCGCTGTAAGGGAGTGTTGAGCAGTGTGTAGACGGCCCTTACCGACTGTTACCTGCGAGGCTATACCGACCCACCTCATACCTCCGACACCCACCACCACCACCACGCCTCAGTCACCCACCACCACCACTACAACTTCTAAAACAACCACAACTACATGCACTACCCCCACACATGTGCTCTACTTCCCAGCCTACACATCTGAGTATGCGAACAAGTGGCCCAGATAAGATCTGTAAGATGACCATTGTGTTTTAGTGGGCAGCAGGAGGCAGCAGTAGAAGGAGGCAGAAGGGAGCGGCACCTGGCACCTGCTAGGTGGATGTGACGCGTAGTGACGTCATGACTACGTCACCCGCTCCCCCGTCCCCAGGACTCCCCTGTGACAGAGACCGGCGGGTGTGCAACCAATACTTATACCTAGGTGAAGCTCCCTTCCTTCCCTCCCAGAACCTCCATTCACCTAGGAAACATAGGTGTATGTGCCTACACCCACTCCACTAACACTCACCCACCACCACCCTAAACCCACCATCCCACACCCTGCCACTACTACAACTCCATACCCTGCCATCACTACTACAACCCAACACCCTACCACCACCACAACCCCACATCCTGCCACCACCACAACCCCACACCTTGCCACCACCACAACCCCACACCCTGCCACCACCACAACCCCACACCCTGCCACCACCACAATCCCACACCCTGCCGCCACCACAACCCCACACCTTGCCACCACCACAACCCAACACCCTACCACCACCACAACCCCACATCCTGCCACCACCACAACTCCACACACTGCCACCACCACAACCCCACACCTTGCCACCACCACAATCCCACACCCTGCCGCCACCACAACCCCACACCCTGCCACCACCACAACCCCACACCCTGCCACCACAATCCCACACCCTGCCACCACAACCCCACACCCTGCCACCACCACAACCCCACACCCTGCCACCACGACAATCCCACACCCTGCCACCACCACAACCTCACACCTTGCGACCACCACAACCCCACATCCTGCCACCACCACAACTCCACACACTGCCACCACCACAACCCCACACCCTGCCACCACCACAACCCCACACCTTGCCACCACCACAACCCCACACCCTGCCACCACCACAACCCCACACCCTGCCACCACAACCCCACACCCTGCCACCACAACCCCACACCCTGTCACCACAACCTCACACCCTGCCACCACAACCCCACACCCTGCCACCACACCACCACAACCCCACACCCTGCTACACCACAACCACAACACACCCTGCGACCACCACAACCCCACACTGCCACCACAACCTCACACCCTGCCACCACAACCCCACAGCCTGCCACCACCACAACCCCACACCCTGCCACCACCACCCCACACCCAGACACAACCACCACCCCACACACCACAACTGCCACCACCTTGCCACCACAACCACAACTGCCACACCACAACCTCACACCCTGCCACCACCACAACCCCATACCCTGCTACCACCACAACCCCACACCCTGCCACCACAACCTCACACCCTGCCACCACCACAACCCCACACCCTGCTACCACCACAACCCCACACCCTGCCACCACAACCCCAAACCCTGCCACCACAACCCCACACCCTGCCACCACAACCCCACACCCTGCCACCACAACTCCACACCCTGCCACCACCACAACCCCAGACCCTGCCACCACGACAATCCCACACCCTGCCACCACCACAACCTCACACCTTGCACCACCCCCACATCCTGCCACCACCACAACTCCACACACTGCCACCACCACAACCCCACACCCTGCCACCACAACCCCACACCCTGTCACCACCACAACCCCACACCCTGCCACCACAACCCCACGCCCTGCCACCACAACCCCACACCCTGCCACCACAACCCCACACCCTGCCACCACAACCCCACACCCTGCCACCACCACAACCCCACACCCTGCCACCACGACAATCCCACACCCTGCCACCACCACAACCTCACACCGTGCGACCACCACAACCCCACATCCTGCCACCACCACAACTCCACACACTGCCACCACCACAACCCCACATCCTGCCACCACCACAACCCCACACCATGCCACCACGACAATCCCACACCCTGCCACCACCACAACCACACACCTTGCGACCACCACAACCCCACATCCTGCCACCACCACAACCCCACACCCTGCCACCACCACAACCCCACACCCTGCCACCACGACAATCCCACACCCTGCCACCACCACAACCTCACACCTTGCGACCACCACAACCCCACATCCTGCCACCACCACAACTCCACACACTGCCACCACCACAACCCCACACCCTGCCACCACAACCCCACACCTTGCCACCACCACAACCCCACACCCTGCCACCACAACCCCACACCCTGCCACCACAACCCCACACCCTGCCACCACCACAACCCCACACCCTGCCACCACAACCCCACACCCTGCCACCACAACCCCACACCCTGCCACCACCACAACCCCACACCCTGCCACAACCCCACACCCTGCCACCACAACCCCACACCCTGTCACCACAACCTCACACCCTGCCACCACCACAACCCCACACCCTGCTACCACCACAACCCCACACCCTGCCACCACAACCCCACACCCTGCCACCACCACAACCCCACACCCTGCCACCACCACAACCCCACACCCTGCCACCACCACAACCCCACACCCTGCCACCACAACCCCACACCCTGCCGCCACCACAACTCCACACCCTGCCACCACCACAACCCCACACCCTGCCACCACCACAACTCCACACGCTGCCACCACCACAACCCCATACCCTGCCACCACAACCCCACACCCTGCCACCACAACCCCACACCCTGCCACCACCACAACTCCACACCCTGCCACCACCACAACCCCACACCCTGCCACCACCACAACCCCACACCCTGCCACCACCACAACTCCACACCCTGCCACCACCACAACCCCATACCCTGCCACCACCACAACTCCACACCCTGCCACCACCACAACCCCATACCCTGCCACCACAACAACCCCATACCCTGCCACCACCACAACTCCACACCCTCCCACCACAACAACCCCATACCCTGCTACCACCACAACCCCACACCCTGCCACCACAACCCCACACCCTGCCACCACCACAACCCCACACCCTGCCACCACCACAACCCCACACCCTGCCACCACAACCCCACACCCTGCCACCACCACAACCCCACACCCTGCCACCACCACAACCCCACACCCTGCCACCACAACCCTACACCCTGCCACCACCACAACCCCACACCCTGCCACCACCACAACCCCACACCCTGCCACCACCACAACCCCACACCCTGCCACCACAACCCCACACCCTGCCACCACCACAACCCCACACCCTGCCACCACAACCCCACACCCTGCCAACACCACAACCCCACACCCTGCCACCACCACACAACAACTACCCTGCCACCCCCACACCCAACTGCCACCACCACAACTCCCACACCCTGCCACCACCACAACCCCACACCCTGCCACCACCACACCCCCACACCCTGCCACCACCACAACTCCTGCCACACCACAACTGCCACCACCACAACTCCACACCCTGCCACCACCACAACCCCACACCCTGCCACCACCACAACCCCACACCCTGCCACCACCACAACTCCACACCCTGCCACCACCACAACCCCACACCCTGCCACCACCACAACCCCACACCCTGCCACCACCACAACCCCACACCCTGCCACCACCACAACCCCACACCCTGCCACCACCACAACCCCACACCCTGCCACCACCACAACCCCACACCCTGCCACCACCACAACCTTTATAATGGTCTGTGTCTTCCTATTACTGTGGTGGTGGCAGCCAGTAACATCTACTTAATTATCTTAGTTAAAGTAATTACTCTTCTCTTTGGTTTCCTTTCTTTTTATCGCAGATTATGATTGCGGGACTATTATATTTGGTGTTATGATGTGTGTTTGTGTACTCACCAAACTGTACTCAACTAATTGTTGTTGCAGTGATTAAGTCACAGATCCTGGCCCAGCCTCTTCACTGGTCACTACTGGGTCACTCCCTCCCTGCTCCATGAGCTTTATCATACCTCTTTTTAAAGCTATGTATGGATCCTGCGTTCACTGTGTGTGCGTTCTCTCAGTTTATCCCGGAAAAGAAGGATGATGTACTTAATACTGATCTTAAAATATGTCTAAATGTTGACGGGTTCGATAGACGGGAGACGGTGGCGAGGAAAACACCAATGGACGATATATTTGTGGGTAGCCCAGCCTGTCTTGCATCTGGCTGTCTCGTCAGCCTACCCAGAAGTGTGCGAGACGCCTGGCGGCGCATGCGCAGGATGTTCATAAATGGTATTTGTTGCATATACTACACACAAACACCTATTCAATAAAGATACAAAATGCACCGTAAACTGCAAATGGATGCTGTGCCTCCTGACCTCTTCACAACACCTCCCTCCCTCCTAATCACGGCACTCTTCCCAAGCTTGTCTCCCTTACTTATTACAACTTAATTTCGTCACTAGTGAGTGTAGTACCGAGTGCATCGGCTGATGCGCACTTTAACACAATAATATCTGTAATGCGTGTGTTTGGTAAATCTCGAGTAGCTTTTACGAACCTCCTCAGCAGTCATTGACGACACTATGTAGAACATTTAGGCTCATCTTATGGCATGCAGCACCAGCAAGAAACTCGCACCTGATCACCTTAAGAAACTGGTAAAACTGCGAAGTTTGCCAGAGTACTAGTTCTAAGTAGTGTGAGCGATGATATACTAGACGAGCTAAACCTGATGACATTAGAGGACAGAAGAGACATAACAGCGATGATTTAGACTTTCTTAGAAAGACACGTAAACAAACACCAGGACATTTATAAGAAAACTTTTTGGTCCTGGGACCCAGGACCTAAACGTTTTCTAACGTCCTAATGTTTACTTACGTGTCTTTCTAAACCAGTTTGCCGGTATCTATTAGCAAGGTTTATATTACATGAGAGCGATGTACAAAGTACTGAGGGATATTAACAGCAGAGAGAGGAAGAGGGTGCTGGAGAGGCGAGAAGCAGGTACGCCAGAGCATCGTCCTAAATGAAAGACAGAGGCGTCACCAAGACGTCAGGAAATATTTCTTCACTCTCATAGTCAGGAAATGGAATAATACAGACAAGGAAGTGACAGAGACAGGATCTAATACTTCCCTCCCAACACCACCCTCTCAGCCTCCGCCTGCGTCTTCCCCACACCCACCACACAACTCTCTCAGCCTCCACCTGCGTCTTCCCCACACCCACCACACAACTCTCTCAGCCTCCACCTGCGTCTTCCGCACACCCACCACACCACCCTCTCAGCCTCCACCTGCGTCTTCCCCACACCCACCACACCACCCTCTCAGCCTCCACCTGCGTCTTCTCCACACCCACCGCACCACCCTCTCAGCCTCCACCTGCGTCTTCCCCACACCCACCACACCACCCTCTCAGCATCCACCTGCGTCTTCTCCACACCCACCGCACCACCCTCTCAGCCTCCACCTGCGTCTTCCCCACACCCACCACACCACATTCTCAGCCTCCACCTGCGTCTTCCCCACACCCACCACACAACTCTCTCAGCCTCCACCTGCGTCTTCCGCACACCCACCACACAACTCTCTCAGCCTCCACCTGCGTCTTCCCCACACCCACCACACAACTCTCTCAGCCTCCACCTGCGTCTTCCCCACACCCACCACACCACCCTCTCAGCCTCCACCTGCGTCTTCCCCACACCCACCGAACCACCCTCTCAGCCTCCACCTGCGTCTTCCCCACACCTACCGCACCACCCTCTCAGCCTCCACCTGCGTCTTCCCCACACCCACCGCACCACCCTCTCAGCCTCCACCTGCGTCTTCCCCACACCCACCGCACCACCCTCTCAGCCTCCACCTGCGTCTTCCCCACACCCACCGCACCACCCTCTCAGCCACCACCTGCGTCTTCCGCACCCCCACCACACAACCCTCTCAGCCTCCACCTGCGTCTTCCCCACACCCACCGCACCACCCTCTCAGCCTCCACCTGCGTCTTCCCCACACCCACCGCACCACCCTCTCAGCCTCCACCTGCGTCTTCCCCACACCCACCGCACCACCCTCTCAGCCTCCACCTGCGTCTTCCCCACACCCACCGCACCACCCTCTCAGCCACCACCTGCGTCTTCCCCACACCGCCACACCACCCTCTCAGCCTCCACCTGCGCCTTCCCCACACCCACCACACCACCCTCTCAGCCACCACCTGCGTCTTCCCCACACCCACCACACCACCCTCTCAGCCTCCACCTGCGTCTTCCCCACACCCACCGCACCACCCTCTCAGCCTCCACCTGCGTCTTCCCCACACCCACCGCACCACCCTCTCAGCCTCCACCTGCGTCTTTCCCACACCCACCGCACCACCCTCTCAGCCACCACCTGCGTCTTCCCCACACCGGCACACCACCCTCTCAGCCTCCACCTGCGCCTTCCCCACACCCACCACACCACCCTCTCAGCCTCCACCTGCGCCTTCCCCACACCCACCGCACCACCCTCTCAGCCTCCACCTGCGTCTTCCCCACACCCACCGCACCACCCTCTCAGCCTCCACCTGCGTCTTTCCCACACCCACCGCACCACCCTCTCAGCCACCACCTGCGTCTTCCCCACACCGCCACACCACCCTCTCAGCCTCCACCTGCGCCTTCCCCACACCCACCACACCACCCTCTCAGCCTCCACCTGCGCCTTCCCCACACCCACCGCACCACCCTCTCAGCCTCCACCTGCGTCTTCCCCACACCCACCGCACCACCCTCTCAGCCACCACCTGCGTCTTCCCCACACCCACCACACCACCCTCTCAGCCTCCACCTGCGTCTTCCCCACACCCACCGCACCACCCTCTCAGCCTCCACCTGCGCCTTCCCCACACCCACCACACCACCCTCTCAGCCTCCACCTGCGCCTTCCCCACACCCACCACACCACCCTCTCAGCCTCCACCTGCGCCTTCCCCACACCCATAACACCACCCTCTCAGCCTTCACCTGCGTCTTCCCCACACCCACCACACCACCCTCTCAGCCTCCACCTGCGTCTTCCCCACACCCACCGCACCACCCTCTCAGCCTCCACCTGCGTCTTCCCCACACCCACCACACCACCCTCTCAGCCTCCACCTGCGTCTTCCCCACACCCACCACACCACCCTCTCAGCCTCCACCTGCGTCTTCCCCACACCCACCACACCACCCTCTCAGCCTCCACCTGCGTCTTCCCCACACCCACCACACCACCCTCTCAGCCACCACCTGCGTCTTCCCCACACCCACCGCACCACCCTCTCAGCCTCCACCTGCGTCTTCCCCACACCCACCACACCACCCTCTCAGCCTCCACCTGCGTCTTCCCCACACCCACCACACCACCCTTTCAGCCTCCACCTGCGTCTTCCCCACACCCACCACACCACCCTCTCAGCCACCACCTGCGTCTTCCCCACACCCACCACACCACCCTCTCAGCCTCCACCTGCGTCTTCCCCACACCCACCACACCACCCTCTCAGCCTCCACCTGCGTCTTCCCCACACCCACCACACCACCCTCTCAGCCTCCACCTGCGTCTTCCCCACACCCACCACACCACCCTCTCAGCCTCCACCTGCATCTTCCCCACACCCACCACACCACCCTCTCAGCCTCCACATGCGTCTTCCCCACACCCACCACACCACCCTCTCAGCCTCCACCTGCGTCTTCCCCACACCCACCACACCACCCTCTCAGCCTCCACCTGCGTCTTCCCCACACCCACCACACCACCCTCTCAGCCTCCACCTGCGTCTTCCCCACACCCACCACACCACCCTCTCAGCCTCCACCTGCGTCTTCCCCACACCCACCACACCACCCTCTCAGCCTCCACCTGCGTCATCCCCACACCCACCACACCACCCTCTCAGCCTCCACCTGCGTCTTCCCCACACCCACCACACCACCCTCTCAGCCTCCACCTGCGTCTTCCCCAGACCCACCACACAACTCTCTCAGCCTCCACCTGCATCTTCCCCACACCCACCACACCACCCTCTCAGCCTCCACCTGCGTCTTCCCCACACCCACCACACCACCCTCTCAGCCTCCACCTGCGTCTTCCCCACACCCACCACACCACCCTCTCAGCCTCCACCTGCGTCTTCCCCACACCCACCACACCACCCTCTCAGCCTCCACCTGCGTCTTCCCCACACCCACCACACCACCCTCTCAGCCTCCACCTGAGTCTTCCCCACACCCACCTCACCACCCTCTCAGCCTCCACCTGCGTCTTCCCCACACACACCACCTAACTACCATCTCACATCCTCCACATAATCATAAGCAACTCCCCCACAGCACAGTACTGCTACTGCTGCTGCTACTACTACTACTACTACTACTACTACTACTACTACTACTACTAATAATAATAATAATACTAATAATAATAATCTTCATGTCTACAAGTACATGTACAAGGAATACAGACCATAGCTGACATTAATGACACACTATATAGAAAGCCACTTGTTATGCAGAGCATTTCGGGCAAATTAGGTCAATTTTCTCCCCAGGATGCGACCCACACCAGCCGACTAACACCCAGGTACCTATTTACGGCTGCTGAACAAACAAGACAAGTGAGAAGAGTGCTGATACTCTACACTGGTCAGTATATAGAGCGCAGCAGTGCGCGTGCTCTCAGCCTCTTGTTCCTGCCAAGCATCATCCTCACTCAATACATAAACAAAAACAGTGGCCATCAAGTGGTACCATCAACGTGAGTCTAGCACACACTCGCTCTCCCATTCATACCTCTCACTGGTCCAGTCTTACACAAGGTGAGTCTAGCACACTCTCGCTCCCCCATTCATACCTCTCACTGGTCCAGTCTTACACAAGGTGAGTCTAGCACACTCTCGCTCTCCCATTCATACATCTCACTGGTCCAGTCTTACACAAGGTGAGTCTAGCACACTCTCGCTCTCCCATTCATACATCTCACTGGTCCAGTCTTACACAAGGTGAGTCTAGCACACACTCGCTCCCCCATTCACACCTCTCACTGGTCCAGTCTTACACAAGGTGAGTCTAGCACACACTCGCTCTCCCATTCATACATCTCACTGGTCCAGTCTTACACAAGGTGAGTCTAGCACACACTCGCTCCCCCATTCATACCTCTCACTGGTCCAGTCTTACACAAGGTGAGTCTAGCACACACTCGCTCCCCCATTCATACCTCTCACTGGTCCAGTCTTACACAAGGTGAGTCTAGCACACTCTCGCTCCCCCATTCATACCTCTCACTGGTCCAGTCTTACACAAGGTGAGTCTAGCACACACTCGCTCCCCCATTCATATCTCTCACTAATCCAGTCTTACACAAGGTGAGTCTAGCACACACTCGCTCCCCCATTCATACCTCTCACTGGTCCAGTCTTACACAAGGTGAGTCTAGCACACTCTCGCTCCCCCATTCATACCTCTCACTGGTCCAGTCTTACACAAGATGAGTCTAGCACACTCTCGCTCCCCCATTCATACCTCTCACTGGTCCAGTCTTACACAAGGTGAGTCTAGCACACACTCGCTCTCCCATTCATACCTCTCACTGGTCCAGTCTTACACAAGGTGAGTCTAGCACACACTCGCTCTCCCATTCATACCTCTCACTGGTCCAGTCTTACACAAGATGAGTCTAGCACACTCTCGCTCCCCCATTCATACCTCTCACTGGTCCAGTCTTACACAAGGTGAGTCTAGCACACTCTCGCTCCCCCATTCATACCTCTCACTGGTCCAGTCTTACACAAGGTGAGTCTAGCACACACTCGCTCTCCCATTCATACCTCTCACTGGTCCAGTCTTACACAAGGTGAGTCTAGCACACTCTCGCTCCCCCATTCATACCTCTCACTGGTCCAGTCTTACACAAGGTGAGTCTAGCACACACTCGCTCCCCCATTCATACCTCTCACTGGTCCAGTCTTACACAAGGTGAGTCTAGCACTCTCTCGCTCTCCCATTCATACCTCTCACTGGTCCAGTCTTACACAAGGTGAGTCTAGCACACACTCGCTCTCCCATTCATACCTCTCACTGGTCCAGTCTTACACAAGGTGAGTCTAGCACACTCTCGCTCCCCCATTCATACCTCTCACTGGTCCAGTCTTACACAAGGTGAGTCTAGCACTCTCTCGCTCCCCCATTCATACCTCTCACTGGTCCAGTCTTACACAAGGTGAGTCTAGCACACACTCGCTCCCCCATTCATACCTCTCACTGGTCCAGTCTTACACAAGGTGAGTCTAGCACACTCTCGCTCCCCCATTCATACCTCTCACTGGTCCAGTCTTACACAAGGTGAGTCTAGCACACACTCGCTCCCCCATTCATATCTCTCACTAATCCAGTCTTACACAAGGTGAGTCTAGCACACACTCGCTCCCCCATTCATACCTCTCACTGGTCCAGTCTTACACAAGGTGAGTCTAGCACTCTCTCGCTCTCCCATTCATACCTCTCACTGGTCCAGTCTTACACAAGATGAGTCTAGCACACTCTCGCTCCCCCATTCATACCTCTCACTGGTCCAGTCTTACACAAGGTGAGTCTAGCACACTCTCGCTCCCCCATTCATACCTCTCACTGGTCCAGTCTTACACAAGGTGAGTCTAGCACACTCTCGCTCTCCCATTCATACCTCTCACTTGTCCAGTCTTACACAAGGTGAGTCTAGCACACACTCGCTCTCCCATTCATACCTCTCACTGGTCCAGTCTTACACAAGGTGAGTCTAGCACACTCTCGCTCTCCCATTCATACCTCTCACTGGTCCAGTCTTACACAAGGTGAGTCTAGCACACACTCGCTCTCCCATTCATACCTCTCACTGGTCCAGTCTTACACAAGATGAGTCTAGCACACTCTCACTCCCCCATTCATACCTCTCACTGGTCCAGTCTTACACAAGGTGAGTCTAGCACACTCTCGCTCCCCCATTCATACCTCTCACTGGTCCAGTCTTACACAAGGTGAGTCTAGCACACACTCGCTCTCCCATTCATACCTCTCACTGGTCCAGTCTTACACAAGGTGAGTCTAGCACACACTCGCTCCCCCATTCATACCTCTCACTGGTCCAGTCTTACACAAGGTGAGTCTAGCACTCTCTCGCTCTCCCATTCATACCTCTCACTGGTCCAGTCTTACACAAGGTGAGTCTAGCACTCTCTCGCTCCCCCATTCATACCTCTCACTGGTCCAGTCTTACACAAAGTGAGTCTAGCACACACTCGCTCCCCCATTCATACCTCTCACTGGTCCAGTCTTACACAAGGTGAGTCTAGCACTCTCTCGCTCTCCCATTCATACCTCTCACTGGTCCAGTCTTACACAAGGTGAGTCTAGCACACACTCGCTCCCCCATTCATACCTCTCACTGGTCCAGTCTTACACAAGGTGAGTCTAGCACACACTCGCTCCCCCATTCATACCTCTCGCTGGTCCAGTCTTACACAAGGTGAGTCTAGCACACACTCGCTCCCCCATTCATACCTCTCACTGGTCCAGTCTTACACAAGGTGAGTCTAGCACACTCTCGCTCCCCCATTCATACCTCTCGCTGGTCCAGTCTTACACAAGGTGAGTCTAGCACACACTCGCTCTCCCATTCATACCTCTCGCTGGTCCAGTCTTACACAAGGTGAGTCTAGCACACACTCGCTCTCCCATTCATACCTCTCACTGGTCCAGTCTTACACGATTTTCAATAATTACCTATGAACGTAACTGAGTTAGTGTGGCATTATTATTATTATTATTATTATTATTATTATTATTATTATTATTATTATTAATTATTATTGTTCTTGTTGTTGCTGCACGCTGAGGCATTAAACCCGCAGGGGTTGCAGACGAGGTAATCAGTCCCTGGACCTAGATGAAGGTGTTCACTACCTTACCACCTTTGAAGTGGGTTCGAAAGTTTTTCTACTCTCAGAGCCCGGTCCTAAGCCAGACTCGTCTGGTGCTTGCCTGCTCACCCAGGCTGTTGCTGCTGGCGGTCCACTGGTCCACATATACATCCCAAGCCACTTTTATCATACCGCGACAATTCCATACTATCATGCCAAGATAATTCCATATTTATCATGTCAAAATTATTCTATATTTATCATATAAAGTGTGAAGAAAATTGTCAGTATCCACAAGTGTCAGCCAGACACTGCTCAGTGATGCTGCAGTGACACAAGTGTCAGCCAGACACTGCTTAGTGATGCTGCAGTGACACAAGTGTCAGCCAGACACTGCTTAGTGATGCTGCAGTGACACAAGTGTCAGCCAGACACTGCTCAGTGATGCTGCAGTGACACAAGTGTCAGCCAGACACTGCTCAGTGATGCTGCAGTGACACAAGTGTCAGCCAGACACTGCTTAGTGATGCTGCAGTGACACAAGTGTCAGCCAGACACTGCTCAGTGATGCTGCAGTGACACAAGTGTCAGCCAGACACTGCTTAGTGATGCTGCAGTGACACAAGTGTCAGCCAGACACTGCTTAGTGATGCTGCAGTGACACAAGTGTCAGCCAGACACTGCTCAGTGATGCTGCAGTGACACAAGTGTCAGCCAGACACTGCTCAGTGATGCTGCAGTGACACAAGTGTCAGCCAGACACTGCTTAGTGATGCTGCAGTGACAAGTGTCAGCCAGACACTGCTCAGTGATGCTGCAGTGACACAAGTGTCAGCCAGACACTGCTTAGTGATGCTGCAGTGACACAAGTGTCAGCCAGACACTGCTTAGTGATGCTGCAGTGACAAGTGTCAGCCAGACACTGCTCAGTGATGCTGCAGTGACACAAGTGTCAGCCAGACACTGCTCAGTGATGCTGCACTGACACAAGTGTCAGCCAGACACTGCTCAGTGATGCAGTGTCAGCACACTGCTCAGTGATGCTGCAGTGACACAAGTGTCAGCACACTGCTCAGTGATGCTGCAGTGACACAAGTGTCAGCCAGACACTGCTCAGTGATGCTGCAGTGACACAAGTGTCAGCCAGACACTGCTTAGTGATGCTGCAGTGACACAAGTGTCAGCCAGACACTGCTCAGTGATGCTGCAGTGACACAAGTGTCAGCCAGACACTGCTCAGTGATGCTGCAGTGACACAAGTGTCAGCCAGACACTGCTCAGTGATGCTGCAGTGACACAAGTGTCAGCCAGACACTGCTTAGTGATGCTGCAGTGACACAAGTGTCAGCCAGACACTGCTTAGTGATGCTGCAGTGACACAAGTGTCAGCCAGACACTGCTTAGTGATGCTGCAGTGACACAAGTGTCAGCCAGACACTGCTCAGTGATGCTGCAGTGACACAAGTGTCAGCCAGACACTGCTTAGTGATGCTGCAGTGACACAAGTGTCAGCCAGACACTGCTCAGTGATGCTGCAATGACACAAGTGTCAGCCAGACACTACTCAGTGATGCTTCAGTGACACAAGTGTCAGCCAGACACTACTCAGTGATGCTGCAGTGACAAGTGTCAGCCAGACACTACTCAGTGATGCTGCAGTGACACAAGTGTCAGCCAGACACTACTCAGTGATGCTGCAGTGACACAAGTGTCAGCCAGACACTGCTCAGTGATGCTGCAGTGACACAAGTGTCAGCCAGACACTACTCAGTGATGCTGCAGTGACAAGTGTCAGCCAGACACTACTCAGTGATGCTTCAGTGACAAGTGTCAGCCAGACACTACTCAGTGATGCTGCAGTGACACAAGTGTCAGCCACACTACTCAGTGATGCTGCAGTGACACAAGTGTCAGCCAGACACTACTCAGTGATGCTGCAGTGACAAGTGTCAGCCAGACACTACACAGTGATGCTTCAGTGACAAGTGTCAGCCAGACACTACTCAGTGATGCTGCAGTAACACAGGTGTCAGCCAGACACTGCTCAGTAATGCTGCAATGACACAAGTGTCAGCCAGGCACTACTTAGTGATGCTGCAGTGACACAAGTGTCAGCCCAAGTGTCAAAATAACAAGTCTCAGGACCAGTGTTACGAGTTATTTCACATGATAATCCCGCTGAGTACAGCAGCTGAGAGAGGACAAATACAGACATCACAAACCATCCCGCTGAGTACAGCAGCTAAGAGAGGATACATATAGACATCACAAACCATCCCGTTGAGTACAGCAGCTGAGAGAGGACACATATAGACATCACAAGCCATCCCGCTGAGTACAGCAGCTGAGAGAGGACACATATAGACATCACAAGCCATCCCGCTGAGTACAGCAGCTGAGAGAGGACACATAGACATCACAAACCATCCCGCTGAGTACAGCAGCTGAGAGAGGACACATAGACATCACAAACCATCCCGCTGAGTACAGCAGCTGAGAGAGGACACATAGACATCACAAACCATCCCGCTGAGTACAGCAGCTGAGAGAGGACACACATAGACATCACAAGCCATCCCGCTGAGTACAGCAGCTGAGAGAGGACACAGACATCACAAACCATCCCGCTGAGTACAGCAGCTGAGAGAGGACACATAGACATCACAAACCATCCCGCTGAGTACAGCAGCTGAGAGAGGACACATAGACATCACAAACCATCCAGCTGAGTACTGCAGCTGAGAGAGGACACATACGGGTTCCATTTCAGAGGGTAAGAGGTCACCACGTGTGCAGAACGACAACACGTTAAAACGCTGTGTAAACAGCCCACAACTGCACTCGTCCCAAGTACCTGCTGGTACCTCCCGCACACCTCTGTACCTGCACCATGATGGTACACCTAGTTTACAGTGCTCATCCCTCACAGCCTGGCCTGAGGCCAGCCAGGCTTTCTTGAGTGACTGATCAACCAGGCTGTTGCTGTCAGAGGCCTGCTGGCGAGCACAGCCATCACAATCGAAGGCTTATTCACGTATACAACTGAAGCTGATTCAGGTGTGAAGACGAAGGAACTCCCGTGTACAGCTGGAGGTGATGATAAATTAGACACATGTACAACTCTTGGGTATCTTTATTGAGGAAACGTTTCGCCACACAGTGGCTTCATCAGTCCATACAAAGGAGAATCTTGAAGAACAGGAGGAGAATGAGGTAATCAGTCCCTCAACCTTGAGTCGATGTGGTCAGTCCAACAATCTTGAATAGAATAGCTGGAGGTAACAACGGTGGTGAGTGTGGCAGGTGGTGACGTCTACTGGTTCCTGCCTTGGCTTGTATGTGCATTTTGGTATCTAGTTTATTACGGAACTATGGCAAGGCGGAGCCTCAGGGATTTTGTCTAGACAACGTGTGGATTTGTGAAGACAACGTGTGGATTTGTGTAGACAACGTGTGGGTTTGTGAAGACAACGTGTAGATTTGTGAAGACAACGTGTGGGTTTGTGAAGACAACGTGTGGATTTGTGAAGACAACGTGTGGATTTGTGAAGACAACGTGTGGATTTGTGTAGACAACGTGTGGGTTTGTGAAGACAACGTGTGGATTTGTGAAGACAACGTGTGGATTTGTGAAGACAACGTGTGGATTTGTGTAGACAACGTGTGGATTTGTGTAGACAACGTGTGGATTTGTGTAGACAACGTGTGGATTTGTGTAGACAACGTGTGGATTTGTGAAGACAACGTGTGGATTTGTGTAGACAACGTGTGGATTTGTGTAGACAACGTGTGGATTTGTGAAGACAACGTGTGGATTTGTGTAGACAACGTGTGGGTTTGTGAAGACAACGTGTGGATTTGTGAAGACAACGTGTGGATTTGTGTAGACAACGTGTGGATTTGTGAAGACAACGTGTGGATTTGTGAAGACAACGTGTGGATTTGTGTAGACAACGTGTGGATTTGTGAAGACAACGTGTGGATTTGTGAAAACAACGTGTGGATTTGTGTAGACAAAGTGTGGATTTGTGAAGACAACGTGTGGATTTGTGTAGACAGCGTGTGGATTTGTGAAGACAGCGTGTGGATTTGTGAAGACAACGTGTGGATTTGTGTAGACAACGTGTGGATTTGTGAAGACAACGTGTGGATTTGTGAAGACAGCGTGTGGATTTGTGAAGACAACGTGTGGATTTGTGTAGACAGCGTGTGGATTTGTGAAGACAACGTGTGGATTTGTGAAGACAACGTGTGGATTTGTGTAGACAACGTGTGGATTTGTAAAGACAACGTGTGGATTTGTGAAGACAACGTGTGGATTTGTGAAGACAACGTGTGGATTTGTAAAGACAACGTGTGTATTTGTGAAGACAACGTGTGGATTTGTGAAGACAACGTGTGGATATGTGAAAACAACGTGTGGATTTGTAAAGACAACGTGTGGATTTGTGAAGACAACGTGTGGATTTGTGAAGACAACGTGTGGATTTGTAAAGACAACGTGTGGATTTGTGAAGACAACGTGTGGATTTGTAAAGACAACGTGTGGATTTGTGAAGACAACGTGTGGATTTGTGAAGACAACGTGTGGATATGTGAAAACAACGTGTGGATTTGTAAAGACAACGTGTGGATTTGTGAAGACAACGTGTGGATTTGTGAAGACAACGTGTGGATATGTGAAAACAACGTGTGGATTTGTAAAGACAACGTGTGGATTTGTGAAGACAACGTGTGGATTTGTGAAGACAACGTGTGGATTTGTGAAGACAACGTGTGGATATGTGAAAACAACGTGTGGATTTGTAAAGACAACGTGTGGATTTGTGAAGACAACGTGTGGATTTGTGAAGACAACGTGTGGATTTGTAAAGACAACGTGTGGATTTGTGAAGACAACGTGTGGATTTGTGAAGACAACGTGTGGATTTGTAAAGACAACGTGTGGATTTGTGAAGACAACGTGTGGATTTGTGAAGACAACGTGTGGATATGTGAAAACAACGTGTAGATTTGTAAAGACAACGTGTGGATTTGTGAAGACAACGTGTGGATTTGTGAAGACAACGTGTGGATTTGTGAAGACAACGTGTGGATATGTGAAAACAACGTGTGGATTTGTAAAGACAACGTGTGGATTTGTGAAGACAACGTGTGGATTTGTGAAGACAACGTGTGGATTTGTAAAGACAACGTGTGGATTTGTGAAGACAACGTGTGGATTTGTGAAGACAACGTGTGGATATGTGAAAACAACGTGTGGATTTGTAAAGACAACGTGTGGATTTGTGAAGACAACGTGTGGATTTGTGAAGACAACGTGTGGATTTGTGAAGACAACGTGTGGATTTGTGTAGAGAACGTGTGGATTTATCATGACATAAACGTGTACTTAAGGAGAAGAAAGATCAAAGAGATGAGAGAAAATATATTGAAGACTGTGATAGTTTAGGAAGTAGCAGGTTAAGTGGGAATCAAGAGGCTGGGTTAATATGGTAACACAGGGACTCCTACTGTCCGTGTTCACTCAGCAGTGAGCCCATGATTATGCTTTGTATAACCAGGGGCTTTCTATATGTGTCACTGATGTCAGCTATGGTCTGTATACTCCCTGGAGAGTGTTTCGGGGGCCAACGCTCCCGCGGCCCGGTCTGAGGCCAGGCCTCATGGTAGATCAGGGTCTGATCAACCAGGCTGTTACTGCTGGCCGCACGCAAACTAACGTAGGAACCACAGCCCGGCTGGTCAGGTACTGACTTTAGGTGTCTGCCCAGTGCCTTCTTGAAGACCGCCAGGGGTTTATTGGTAATCCCAATTATGTATGCTGGGAGGCAGGTGAATAGTCTTGGGCCCCTGACACTTACTGTGTTACAAGGGGCTTTCTATATAATATGTCACTGATGTCAACAATGTATAAGTTGTATCATGTACCTGTAGCAATAAAGATTATTATTATTACTATTACTAGAGCAGACACACCTCAGCACCCAGACGAATCGTTAGATGCACTAGGCGAAAAGAAAGAAAGAATCAAAGAGGCAAACACACAGGGACGCTCTGTGAGCGGCCACCATGGCTCGTGTACCCAGGCAGCCTGTGCTGGGAGACTGGAGTAGGGCAATGAGGCTATCGTCAGGACTTCGGTAGCTAGGGCAGCTTTAAAGGATGTCATCCAGAAGGGCTGGAGTTACTATCACTTGGGAATTATCATCTCTCACGAGTGTGGACACGCAAGACGGGGGGGGGGGATTGTACGAATGAGATAAGATGTGAAGCCAGGCGAACCAAGTAATAATTACAGGAGGAAGAGAAGGAGGAAAACGAACAAGATGGGGAGAAAGTTGAAGAGGAGGAGGAGGAGGAGGAGGAGGAAGATGAGAAACCAGAAAGAATGGATAAAAAGACCGAAAAGAAGGTGATTTAGGAAGAATGAAAGAAGCTGGCAAGAATCAATGAGAGGAAGACGAGATGGAGGAGGAGAAACAGAAGAAGCTTAGAGAAGGAGGTGGAGGTGGAAGGAGAAGAATCCAGCCTCTACCCAGCCAACCATATTCAAACATAACTGCAGGAAAACTCACTTCCTGCAGCGCGGTCCTCAGCCAAGACCATCATCCCCCAACACTCCCCCACATACATACACACACACACACACACACACCCACACACACACACACACACACACACACACACACACACACACACACACACACACACACAAAGGTTTATACACACAGTGAAGAGGCGGGGCTAGGAGCTATGACTCGACCCTTGCAACCACAATTAGGTGAGTATATACACACACACGCACACACACCAGTGAAGAGGCGGGGCCAGGAGCTAGGACTCGACCCCTTCAACCTCAACTAGGTGAGTACATATATTCTCGCCACACACACACACACACACACATATTGGAATATGCTGCGCCAGTTTGGAACCCTCACCTAGACAAGCATATAAGGAAACTAGATAAAGTGCAAAGGTTTGCAACGAGACTAGTCCCGGAGCTAAGGGGTATGTCCTACGAGGAGAGGTTAAGGGAAATCGATGACCAAACTGAAAGACAGGAGAGATAGGGGGGATATGATAACGACATATAAAATACTGAGAGGTATAGACAAAGTGGACATAGACAGGATGTTCCAGATATGGGACACAGCAACAAGGGGTCAGATGAATCACAGAGATGTTAGGAAGTATCTCTTCAGTCACAGAGTTGTCAGGAAGTGGAATAGTCTGGGTAGCGATGTAGTGGAGGCAGGATTCATACATAGCTTTAAGAAGAGGTATGATAAAGCTCACGGAACGGGAAGAGTGACTGAGTAGCGGCCAGCTGAAGAGGCGGGGCCAGGAGCTGTGAATCGACCTCCGCAACCACAACTAGGTGAGTTCAATTAGGTGAGTACAAATACAAGAGCTGTGAATCGACCCCTGCAACCACATATAGGTGAGTACACACGCGCGCGCGCGCGATGATATGACAATTTGCACTTCCCAAACTGATTTTAAACCAAGAATAAAAACACTTGTAAATACCATGAGAAGCACCAGCACTTTAGTTAATGAGTTAAACCAAACACCAGGACGTGTCAAAGGTCAGAGTCAGGGGAATGAGGGGTCGGGGGTGAGAACGAGGGGGCGAGGGTGAGAATGAGGGGTCGGGGGCGAGAATGAGGGGTCGGGGGTGAGAACGAGGGGGCGAGGGTGAGAATGAGGGGTCGAGGGTGAGAATGAGGGGTCGGGGGCGAGAATGAGGGGTCGAGGGTGAGAATGAGGGGTCGGGGGTGAGAATGAGGGGTCGAGGGTGAGAATGAGGGGTCGGGGGCGAGACTGAGGGGTCGGGGGCGGGAATGAGGGGGTCGAGGGTGAGAATGAGGGGTTGGGGTGAGAATGAGGGGTCGGGGGTGAGAATGAGGGGTCGAGGGTGAGAATGAGAGGGTCGAGGGTGAGAATGAGAGGGTCGAGGGTGAGAATGAGGGGTCGGGGTGAGAATGCAGATGTAATATACACAGACTTTGCAAAAGCATTTGACAAATGCGATCATGGCGTAATAGCCCATAAAATACATGCTAAAGGAATAACTGGGAAAGTGGGGAGATGGATCTTCAACTTCCTAACAAATCGAACACAAAGAGTAGTGGTCAACAGAGTTAAATCGGAGGCTGCCATAGTGAAGAGCTCTGTTCCACAAGGCACAGTACTCGCCCCCATCTTATTCCTTATCCTCATATCAGACATAAACAGAGATATACACCACAGCACCGTATCATCCTTTGCGGATGATACTAGGATCTGCATGAGGCTGTCATCTGCTGAGGACGCGGTTAACCTCCAAGAAGATATAAACAAAGTTTTCCAGTGGGCAACGGTAAACAATATGATGTTCAATGAGGACAAATTCCAACTACTCCGTTATGGAAAACTGGAGGAGATAATAACTAGAACAGAGTATACTACTGACTCCGGCCATACAATAGAGCGGAAAAATAATGTAAGGGACCTGGGAGTAGTAATGTCTGAGGATCTCACTTTCAAGGATCACAACAGTGCCACGATCGCACGTGCAAAGAAAATGATAGGATGGATAATGAGAACTTTCAAAACGAGAGATGCCAAGCCCATGATGATCCTTTTCAAATCACTTGTTCTCTCTAGGCTGGAATACTGCTGTACATTAACATCTCCATACAAAGCAGGTGAAATCGCAGATCTAGAGAGTGTACAGAGATCCTTTACTGCACGTATAAGTTCTGTCAAGCACCTTAACTACTGGGAACGCTTGGAAGCACTTGACTTGTACTCGTTGGAAAGCAGGAGGGAGAGATATATCATAATCTACACTTGGAAAATCTTGGAAGGAATGGTCCCAAATCTGCACACAGAAATCACTCCCTACGAAAGTAAAAGACTGGGCAGGCGATGCAAAATGCCGCCAATAAAAAGTACGGGCGCCATTGGTACACTAAGAGAAAACACCATAAGTGTCCGGGGCCCAAAACTGTTCAACAGCCTCCCATCAAGCATTAGGGGAATTGCCAATAAACCCCTGGCTGCCTTCAAGAGAGAGCTGGACAGATACCTAAAGTCAGTGCCGGATCAGCCGGGCTGTGGCTCCTACGTTGGACTGCGTGCGGTCAGCAGTAACAGCCTAGTTGATCAGGCCCTGATCCATCGGGAGGCCTGGTCATGGACCGGGCCGCGGGGGCGTTGATCCCCGGAATAACCTCCAGGTATAACCTCCAGGAGGGTGAGAATGAGGGGTCGGGGGTGAGAATGAGGGGTCGGGGTGAGAATGAGGGGTCGGGGTGAGAATGAGGGGTCGGGGTGAGAATGAGGGGTCGGGGTGAGAATGAGGGGTCGGGGTGAGAATGAGGGGTCGAGGGTGAGAATGAGGGGTCGGGGGTGAGAATGAGGGGTCGGGGGTGAGATTGTGGGGTCGAGGGTGAGAATGAGGGGTCGGGGGTGAGAATGAGGGGTCGGGGGTGAGAATGAGGGGTCGGGAGTGAGAATGAGGGGTCGAGGGTGAGAATGAGGGGTCGGGGGTGAGAATGAGGGGTCGGGGGTGAGAATGAGGGGTCGGGGGTGAGAATGAGGGGTCGGGGGTGAGAGTGAGGGGCCAGGGGTGAGAGTGAGGGCTAGAGGGTGAGAGTGAGGGGTCAGGGGTGAGAGTGAGGGGTCAGGGGTGAGAGTGAAGGGTCAGGGGTGAGAGTGAGGGGTCAGGGGTCCACTGGAACATCAAACTGCTACAAGATATTACTGGTAGACACAGTGATGGGCTGACCACACCTGGCTGGCTCAAGTGTCCCTGCAGCAGGTACTGGAGTGAGACAAGGTCACCTCGCCCGTCTTCCACGTCTTGATGGAGTGCAAGACTGATGATACAGCACGAAGAATGTGTCTCAACACTACGTGACACATGTGATGTATGTGTCACCCTCGAACACTGACTAGAGTGTCACCTTCTACACTTTGCTTGTCGACACCACACCCTTGAACTGGGTGCTGGAGGAACACTCAGTGAGTCAGCCCCAGAACTGTATGATCCATACGAGTTTAGTGCTAGTGTTCCAGTGTAATAGCATCAACACCGAAGTTCTGCTCTAATGTTTCCCAAAACAATGGAACTTGATACATTCCTTTTACAAGTTCTGAATGTTACTAAATAACAATGTTAAGCATCAAGTAATATACATGTCTATATACATATTACTATATATTACTATATATTACTATATATTACTATATATTACCATATATTACTATATATTACTATATATTACTATATATTACTATATATTACCATATATTACCATATATTACTATATATTACTATATATTACTATATATTACTATATATTACTATATATTACCATATATTACTAAATATTACTATATATTACTATATATTACTATACGAGAACGTTACAAGTGACATATTAACAAGTTAAGAATCTTCTAGTGTTCAACACCCACCTTATATACCGGCCACCTTATATACTAACAACCTTATATACCGGCCACCTTATATACTACCAACCTTATATACCGGCCACCTTATATACTACCAACCTTATATACCGGCCACCTTATATACTACCAACCTTATATACCGGCCACCTTATATACTAACAACCTTATATACCGGCCACCTTATATACCGGCCACCTTATATACTACCAACCTTATATACCGGCCACCTTATATACTACCAACCTTATATACCGGCCACCTTATATACTAACAACCTTATATACCGGCCACCTTATATACTACCAACCTTATATACCGGCCACCTTATATACTAACAACCTTATATACCGGCCACCTTATATACTACCAACCTTATATACCGGCCACCTTATATACTACCAACCTTATATACCGGCCACCTTATATACTACCAACCTTATATACCTTATATACCGGCCACCTTATATACTACCAATCTTATATACCGGCCACCTTATATACTACCAACCTTATATACCGGCCACCTTATATACTACCAACCTTATATACCGGCCACCTTATATACTACCAATCTTATATACCGGCCACCTTATATACTACCAACCTTATATACCGGCCACCTTATATACTACCAACCTTATATACCGGCCACCTTATATACTACCAACCTTATATACCGGCCACCTTATATACTACCAACCTTATATACCGGCCACCTTATATACTACCAACCTTACATACTAGCCACCTTATATACTACCAACCTTATATACTAACAACCTTATATACCGGCCACCTTATATACTACCAACCTTATATACTAACAACCTTATATACCGGCCACCTTATATACTACCAACCTTATATACCGGCCACCTTATATACTACCAACCTTATATACCGGCCACCTTATATACTACCAACCTTATATACCGGCCACCTTATATACTACCAACCTTATATACCGGCCACCTTATATACTACCAACCTTATATACCGGCCACCTTATATACTACCAACCTTATATACTACCAACCTTATATACCGGCCACCTTATATACTACCAACCTTATATACTAACAACCTTATATACCGGCCACCTTATATACTACCAACCTTATATACCGGCCACCTTATATACTACCAACCTTATATACCGGCCACCTTATATACTACCAACCTTATATACCGGCCACCTTATATACTACCAACCTTATATACCGGCCACCTTATATACTACCAACCTTATATACCGGCCACCTTATATACTACCAACCTTATATACCGGCCACCTTATATACTACCAACCTTATATACCGGCCACCTTATATACTACCAACCTTATATACCGGCCACCTTATATACTACCAACCTTATATACCGGCCACCTTATATACTACCAACCTTATATACCGGCCACCTTATATACTAACAACCTTATATACCGGCCACCTTATATACTACCAACCTTATATACCGGCCACCTTATATACTACCAACCTTATATACCGGCCACCTTATATACTACCAACCTTATATACCGGCCACCTTATATACTACCAACCTTATATACCGGCCACCTTATATACTACCAACCTTATATACCGGCCACCTTATATACTACCAACCTTATATACCGGCCACCTTATATACTACCGGCCAACCTTATATACCGGCCACCTTATATACTACCAACCTTATATACCGGCCACCTTATATACTACCAACCTTATATACCGGCCACCTTATATACTACCAACCTTATATACCGGCCACCTTATATACTACCAACCTTATATACCGGCCACCTTATATACTACCAACCTTATATACCGGCCACCTTATATACTACCAACCTTATATACCGGCCACCTTATATACTACCAACCTTATATACCGGCCACCTTATATACTACCAACCTTATATACCGGCCACCTTATATACTACCAACCTTATATACCGGCCACCTTATATACTACCAACCTTATATACCGGCCACCTTATATACTACCAACCTTATATACCGGCCACCTTATATACTACCAACCTTATATACCGGCCACCTTATATACTACCAACCTTATATACCGGCCACCTTATATACTACCAACCTTATATACCGGCCACCTTATATACTACCAACCTTATATACCGGCCACCTTATATACTACCAACCTTATATACCGGCCACCTTATATACTACCAACCTTATATACCGGCCACCTTATATACTACCAACCTTATATACCGGCCACCTTATATACTACCAACCTTATATACCGGCCACCTTATATACTACCAACCTTATATACCGGCCACCTTATATACTACCAACCTTATATACCGGCCACCTTATATACTACCAACCTTATATACCGGCCACCTTATATACTACCAACCTTATATACCGGCCACCTTATATACTACCAACCTTATATACCGGCCACCTTATATACTACCAACCTTATATACCGGCCACCTTATATACTACCAACCTTATATACCGGCCACCTTATATACTACCAACCTTATATACCGGCCACCTTATATACTACCAACCTTATATACCGGCCACCTTATATACTACCAACCTTATATACCGGCCACCTTATATACTACCAACCTTATATACCGGCCACCTTATATGCTACCCTTATATACCCACCTTATATACTAACGGCCACCTTATATACTACCAACCTTATATACCAGCCACCTTATATACTACCAACCTTATATACCGGCCACCTTATATACTACCTTATATACCTTATATACTACCAACCTTATATACCCCCAACCTTATATACTTGCAACCTTATATACTACCAACCTTATATACCGGCCACCTTATATACTACCAACCTTATATACCGGCCACCTTATATACTACCAACCTTATATACCGGCCACCTTATATACTACCAACCTTATATAATACCAACCTTATATACCGGCCACCTTATATACTACCAACCTTATATACCGGCCACCTTATATACTACCAACCTTATATACCGGCCACCTTATATACTACCAACCTTATATACCGGCCACCTTATATACTACCAACCTTATATACCGGCAACCAACCTTATATACCGGCCACCTTATATACTACCAACCTTATATACCGGCCACCTTATATACTACCAACCTTATATACCGGCCACCTTATATACTACCAACCTTATATACCGGCCACCTTATATACTACCAACCTTATATACCGGCCACCTTATATACTACCAACCTTATATACCGGCCACCTTATATACTACCAACCTTATATACCGGCCACCTTATATACTAACAACCTTATATACCGGCCACCTTATATACTACCAACCTTATATACCGGCCACCTTAAATACCAACCTTATATACCAGCTACTACCAACCTTATATACCGGCCACCTTATATACATCCAACCTTATATACCTGCAACCTTATATACCGGCCACCTTATATACTACCAACCTTATATACCGGCCACCTTATATACTACCAACCTTATATACCGGCCACCTTATATACTACCAACCTTATATACCGGCCACCTTATATACTACCAACCTTATATACCGGCCACCTTATATACTACCAACCTTATATACCGGCCACCTTATATACTACCAACCTTATATACCGGCCACCTTATATACTACCAACCTTATATACCGGCCACCTTATATACTACCAACCTTATATACCGGCCACCTTATATACTACCAACCTTATATACCGGCCACCTTATATACTACCAACCTTATATACCGGCCACCTTATATACTACCAACCTTATATACCGGCCACCTTATATACTACCAACCTTATATACCGGCCACCTTATATACTACCAACCTTATATACCGGCCACCTTATATACTACCAACCTTATATACCGGCCACCTTATATACTACCAACCTTATATACCGGCCACCTTATATACTACCAACCTTATATACCGGCCACCTTATATACTACCAACCTTATATACCGGCCACCTTATATACTACCAACCTTATATACCGGCCACCTTATATACTACCAACCTTATATACCGGCCACCTTATATACTACCAACCTTATATACCGGCCACCTTATATACTACCAACCTTATATACCGGCCACCTTATATACTACCAACCTTATATACCGGCCACCTTATATACTACCAACCTTATATACCGGCCACCTTATATACTACCAACCTTATATACCGGCCACCTTATATACTACCAACCTTATATACCGGCCACCTTATATACTACCAACCTTATATACCGGCCACCTTATATACTACCAACCTTATATACCGGCCACCTTATATACTACCAACCTTATATACCGGCCACCTTATATACTACCAACCTTATATACCGGCCACCTTATATACTACCAACCTTATATACCGGCCACCTTATATACTACCAACCTTATATACCGGCCACCTTATATACTACCAACCTTATATACCGGCCACCTTATATACTACCAACCTTATATACCGGCCACCTTATATACTACCAACCTTATATACCGGCCACCTTATATACTACCAACCTTATATACCGGCCTTATATACTACCAACCTTATATACCGGCCACCTTATATACTACAACCTTATATACCGGCCTTATATACTACCAACCTTATATACCGGCCACCTTATATACTACCAACCTTATATACCGGCCACCTTATATACTACCAACCTTATATACCGGCCACCTTATATACTACCAACCTTATATACCGGCCACTACCAACCTTACTACCAACCTTATATACCGGCCACCTTATATACTACCAACCTTATATACCGGCCACCTTATATACTACCAACCTTATATACCGGCCACCTTATATACTACCAACCTTATATACCGGCCACCTTATATACTACCAACCTTATATACCGGCCACCTTATATACTACCAACCTTATATACCGGCCACCTTATATACTACCAACCTTATATACCGGCCACCTTATATACTACCAACCTTATATACCGGCCACCTTATATACTACCAACCTTATATACCGGCCACCTTATATACTACCAACCTTATATACCGGCCACCTTATATACTACCAACCTTATATACCGGCCACCTTATATACTACCAACCTTATATACCGGCCACCTTATATACTACCAACCTTATATACCGGCCACCTTATATACTACCAACCTTATATACCGGCCACCTTATATACTACCAACCTTATATACCGGCCACCTTATATACTACCAACCTTATATACCGGCCACCTTATATACTACCAACCTTATATACCGGCCACCTTATATACTACCAACCTTATATACCGGCCACCTTATATACTACCAACCTTATATACCGGCCACCTTATATACTACCAACCTTATATACCGGCCACCTTATATACTACCAACCTTATATACCGGCCACCTTATATACTACCAATCCGGCCACCTTATATACTTATATACTACGGCCACCTTATATACTACCAACCTTATATACCGGCCACCTTATATACTACCAACCTTATATACCGGCCACCTTATATACTACCAACCTTATATACAGGCCACCTTATATACTACCAACCTTATATACCGGCCACCTTATATACCGGCCACCTTATATACTACCAACCTTATATACCGGCCACCTTATATACTACCAACCTTATATACCGGCCACCTTATATACTACCAACCTTATATACCGGCCACCTTATATACTACCAACCTTATATACCGGCCACCTTATATACTACCAACCTTATATACCGGCCACCTTATATACTACCAACCTTATATACCGGCCACCTTATATACTACCAACCTTATATACCGGCCACCTTATATACTACCAACCTTATATACCGGAAACCTTATATACCGGCCACCTTATATACTACCAACCTTATATACCGGCCACCTTATATACTACCAACCTTATATACCGGCCACCTTATATACTACCAACCTTATATACCGGCCACCTTATATACTACCAACCTTATATACCGGCCACCTTATATACTACCAACCTTATATACCGGCCACCTTATATACTACCAACCTTATATACCGGCCACCTTATATACTACCAACCTTATATACCGGCCACCTTATAATTCTCAAATATAATACAACTCAGCTGAAAATATTTTGACCGAGACAGACATACAGAAGTATTTTTTTTTATTTTTACTACAATTATAAATAAAGAGCACCATGTGAACCACTAGCAGCAACAGCCTGAGTAATCCAGCAACTAGACAGCAGCAACAGCCTGAGTAACCCAGCAACTTGACAGCAGCAACAGCCTGAGTAGCCCAGCAACTAGACAGCAGCAACAGCCTGAGTAACCCAGCAGCTAGGCAGCAGCAACAGCCTGAGTAACCCAGCAACTTGACAGCAGCAACAGCCTGAGTAACCCAGCAACTAGACACCAGCAACAGCCTGAGTAATCCAGTAACTAGACAGCAGCAACAGCCTGAGTAACCCAGCAACTAGACAGCAGCAACAGCCTGAGTAACCCAGCAACTAGACAGCAGCAACAGCCTGAGTAACCCAGCAACTAGACAGCAGCAACAGCCTGAGTAACCCAGCAACTAGACAGCAGCAACAGCCTAAGTAACCCAGCAACTAGACATCAGTAAGAGCCTGAGTAACCCAGCAACTAGACAGCAGCAACAGCCTGAGTAACCCAGCAACTAGACAGCAGCAACAGCCTGAGTAGCCCAGCAACTAGACAGCAGCAACAGCCTGAGTAACCCAGCAGCTAGACAGCAGCAACAGCCTGAGTAACCCAGCAACTAGACACCAGCAACAGCCTGAGTAACCCAGCAACTAGACAGCAGCAACAGCCTGAGTAATCCAGTAACTAGACAGCAGCAACAGCCTGAGTAACCCAGTAACTAGACAGCAGCAACAGCCTGAGTAACCCAGGAACTAGACACCAGCAACAGCCTGAGTAACCCAGCAACTAGACACCAGCAACAGCCTGAGTAACCCAGGAACTAGGCAACAGCAACAGCCTGAGTAATCCAGCAACTAGACAGCAGCAACAGCCTGAGTAACCCAGTAACTAGACAGCAGCAACAGCCTCAGTAACCCAGCAGCTAGATAGCAGCAACAGCCTGAGTAACCCAGCAACTAGACATCAGCAACAGCCTGAGTAACCCAGCAACTAGACAGCAGCAACAGCCTGAGTAATCCAGTAACTAGACAGCAGCAACAGCCTGAGTAACCCAGTAACTAGACAGCAGCAACAGCCTGAGTAACCCAGGAAGTAGACAGCAGCAACAGCCTGAGTAACCCAGCAACTAGACACCAGCAACAGCCTGAGTAACCCAGTAACTAGACAGCAGCAACAGCCTGAGTAATCCAGCAACTAGACAGCAGCAACAGCCTGAGTAACCCAGTAACTAGACAGCAGCAACAGCCTGAGTAACCCAGCAACTTGACAGCAGCAACAGCCTGGCTGATACAGAACTTGGCGAGGAATTAATGATAGCTGATAGTGACACTCTGGAGGAAGGTAGAGATAGTTTTAAGTGTTGATGGTTTGGAGTCTTACTAATCTGGTGCTAGCCTGGTCAACCAGGCTGTAGTTGCTGGAGGTCCGCTGCCTCACATATCCATCACAGCCTGGTTGATCTGGCACCTGGTGAAGAAACTTGTCCAGCTTTCTCTTGAAGACTTGTACACTTGTTCCAGTTGTGTTTCTGATAACTTCTAGCAAGATGTTGAATAATGTGGGTCCACGAATGTTGATACAGTAACACTGTCAAGAACACAAAGGCACAATACCCTGACTGCAACTATGTTGATACAGTAACACTGTCAAGAACACAAAGGCACAATACCCTGACTGCAACAATGTTGATACAGTAACACTGTCAAGAACACAAAGGCACAATACCCTGACTGCAACAATGTTGATACAGTAACACTGTCAAGAACACAAAGGCACAATACCCTGACTGCAACAATGTTGATACAGTAACACTGTCAAGAACACAAAGGCACAATACCCTGACTGCAACTATGTTGATACAGTAACACTGTCAAGAACACAAAGGCACAATACCCTGACTGCAACATTGCACAAGTAACCTGCACCATTTATAAAGCGTGACTATATATGGTCCAAGTCGGACCGAAACGTCGTCATTTCTTATAGTTTCACCGTAAAATGTTCATTATTATATATGAGTTTAGACACTGTTACTCTAAATTAATTTTTTTAGCCATATATTTTAGTGAATAAGTCACGAGTTCATAAAAAATACTTCTGTTCGTGCTTCTGCTCAAATGACAGTATTCTTTTATTAGTATTATTATTATTATTATTATTATTATTATTATTATTTTTATGATACAGTATTCACGGGGAATCGTTTAAGTATTAGGTCATACGACGCATGGTAAACATACATAAATACACATCCTCGTAACAGTAACTGCCATACTGTGTTCTCAAGGCATCACCATCCTTGTAGTCTTACTCGCTCTTTATTTATCCTAGCCCTGTCCGTGTCTGTCTGCCTCTACGTGTTTTTTCTGTCTTTCTGTCTCTCTGACAATCCATCACACAGAGTAATGGTGGTCAAACCACAGGAGAGGTGGGTGGGGAAGACAATGAAATAAGTCACACACACCTGAGAGGCAACCTGACATCCACTAGCAAACCATACCACGGGCGGGATTTGAACCCGCGGTTTGTTTGCAATCGTGTCATTACGATTTCGCGAGTCATCCACTAGCAAAGTAACACTGCTCTTCCCACAGCTCCTCCCACACCAGCTAGCGACAACCTCACACAGTACACTAACAACTATCAAGGGAAGCAAGAACGATAATCTTTTATTTCCACTATATCAGGTTCTTCTAAAATACATGTCGACAACACACACACACACACACACACACACACACACACACACACACACACAAACTATTTCACTGTCACATTAAAAAGACGGTAGTAAATGACCAGATAATTCATCTGAAGAGGGGAGGAGGAAAGCTCATGAAAAATAACAAAGAAGTCTGTAAAATTTTGAACAAACTATTTACAAAGGTCTTCTCTGTGAAAACAGGAGTAATACCAGAAAGTCTAGAGAGAAAAAAAAAACTATACCATCAGATACTAAACATTATACACACACCAGGAGAAGAAGGAAACAACAGTAAGAACTTGTGATGGAGCTGGATACATGGAAGGCAATATGATATGACAAGGTGACACCATGGACTCTACAACAAGGAGCACAACATTTATGATCTGTACGTCAATGAACACGGGACAATCGCCATAAATCTTGAAGACAGAGAATGTAGTCTATATTTTAGAAAGGAGACAGGGAGGGAACACTGAACTACAGATCAGTTTCACTGACATTCATAGCACGTAAGGTGACGGAAAAGTTAACCAGGAGAGTAGTAGAGCACTTGGAGAGAAGTGCTTTCATAAACAATAACCATGACGAGTACAGAGATGGTAAATCTTGAAAAAAAAAAAATATACCACGGGTGGGGTTTGATACTGTACCTCATTAGACGGGGTATAACCCTGAGGTGCAGGTACGAATAACAGGGAACATACTCTGGTGGAAAGAAGCAAAGAGATTATCTGGGAGGAGATATTACAAAGGAGAAGAACAATAAGCGAGGTTCCTCAAGGATCGGTATTAGGACCAGTACTGTTTCTGGTTTATGTGAATGACATACCAGATGGGTTTGAAATCATTTGTATCCCTGTCCATTGATGATATAAAACTAATGAGAAGAATAAAAACAGATGAAGACAGGGAGAGGTTGAAAATGGATCTGGAGAAATCGCAGGATTGGTCAGACATGTGGTGCTTGAATTCAGCCCTAGCGAGAAAACCGGACACGGAGTAAGCCTCTGGACACGGGCTGCAAACTTCACCTGAGGGTGAGCATCGTGTCTAGCATATCTCCAAGTCTCACATTAACAATTATCCTCCCCAGCCAATAATCATCTGCCAAATTCAAAAGTGACCTTCAGGAATCTCAAGTCATTCATGGCCTATTATACAACACATACCATGGTCTACTTGGAGTACGCAGCACCAACATGGAACCCACACCTGAGGAAGCACGTTAAGAAGCTGGAGAAAGTGCGGAGGTACACAGTGAGGTTAGTTCCAAAACTAAGAGGCATGAGCTACGAGGAGAAGCTAAAGGAAACGAACCAAATGACAATGGAGAATCAAAAAAATAGGGGAGACATAACATACAAACTACTCTGATGAATTAACAGGACAGACAGGAATATGCTGTTTGAACCACAAAGACGTCAGGAACTATTTTTTCATCTCAGAGAGGTCGGGAAGCGAAATGACTTCGAAGTGGCGGAGGCCGACTCCATACATAGTTTTAAGAGCAGGAACGACTCGACCCACGAGGCTAGGTATGAATCTGTCTAGCAGCTAGTTGACAGGCGGGGGTCAAGAGCTGAGTCTCGACCCCAGCAGCCACATAGAAGTGAGCACACACACAAAGTGAGTGCCTGACTACGTTATACATTTTTAGGGTATCGTCGAGGCTAAAATAATGACATCCGGACATGGATATCCTCAGGTAGCCTGTCATGCATGACAACCAGCACACCTGCACCCTGCCACGCCCACGCCCACCCACACTACCACCAGCACACCTGCACCCTGCCACGCCCACCCACACTACCACCAGCACACCTGCACCCTGCCACGCCCACCCACACTACCACCAGCACACCTGCACCCTGCCACGCCCACCCACACTACCACCAGCACACCTGCACCCTGCCACACCAACGCCCACCCACACTACCACCAGCACACCTGCACCCTGCCACGCCCACGCCCACCCACACTACCACCAGCACACCTGCACCCTGCCACGCCCACCCACACTACCACCAGCACACCTGCACCCTGCCACACCCACGCCCACCCACACTACCACCAGCACACATGCACCTTGAAAACGCCCACCCACACTACAACCAGCACACCTGCACCCTGCCACGCCCACCCACACTACCACCAGCACACCTGCACCCTGCCACGCCCACGCCCTCCCACACTACCACCAGCACACCTGCATCCTGCCACGCCCACGCCCACCCACACTACCACCAGCACACCTGCACCTTGCCACGCCCACCCACACTACCACCAGCACACCTGCACCTTGCCACGCCCACCCACACTACCACCAGCACACCTGCACCCTGCCACGCCCACGCCCACCCACACTACCACCAGCACACTACACCTTGCCACGCCCACCTACACTACCACCAGCACACCTTCACCTTGCCACGCCCACCCAAACTACCACCAGCACACCTGCAACCTGCCACGCCCACCCACTACCACCAGCACACCTGCACCCTGCCACGCCCACCCACACTACCACCAGCACACCTGCACCCTGCCACACCCACGCCCACCCACACTACCACCAGCACACCTGCACCTTGCCACGCCCTCCCACACTACCACCAGCACACCTGCATCCTGCGACGCCCACGCCCACCCACACTACCACCAGCACACCTGCACCCTGCCACGCCCACCCACACTACCACCAGCACACCTGCACCCTGCCACACCCACGCCCACCCACACTACCACCAGCACACCTGCACCCTGCCACGCCCACCCACACTACCACCAGCACACCTGCACCCTGCCACGCAAACCCACACTACCACCAGCACACCTGCACCCTGCCACGCCCACGCCCTCCCACACTACCACCAGCACACCTGCATCCTGCCACGCCCACGCCCACCCCCACTACCACCAGCACACCTGCACCTTGCCACGCCCACCCACACTACCACCAGCACACTACACCTTGCCACGCCCACCTACACTACCACCAGCACACCTGCACCTTGCCACGCCCACCCATACTACCACCAGCACACCTGCACCCTGCCACGCCCACCCACTACCACCAGCACACCTGCACCCTGCCACGCCCACCCACACTACCACCAGCACACCTGCACCCTGCCACACCCACGCCCACCCACACTACCACCAGCACACCTGCACCTTGCCACGCCCACCCACACTACCACCAGCACACCTGCACCTTGCCACGCCCACCCACACTACAACCAGCACACCTGCACCCTGCCACGCCCACCCACACTACCACCAGCACACCTGCACCCTGCCACGCCCACGCCCTCCCACACTACCACCAGCACACCTGCATCCTGCCACGCCCACCCACACTACCACCAGCACACCTGCACCCTGCCACGCCCACCCACACTACCACCAGCACACCTGCACCCTGCCACGCCCACCCACACTACCACCAGCACACCTGCACCTTGACACGCCCACCCACACTACCACCAGCACACCTGCACCTTGCCACGCCCACCCACACTACCACCAGCACACCTGCACCCTGCCACGCCCACGCCCACCCACACTACCACCAGCACACCTGCACCCTGCCACGCCCACCCACACTACCACCAGCACACCTGCACCTTGCCACGCCCACCCATACTACCACCAACACACCTGCACCCTGCCACGCCCACGCCCACCCACACTACCACCAGCACACCTGCACCCTGCCACACCCACGCCCACCCACACTACCACCAGCACACCTGCACCTTGCCACGCCCACCCACACTACCACCAGCACACCTGCACCTTGCCACGCCCACCCACACTACCACCAGCACACCTGCACCCTGCCACGCCCACGCCCACCCACACTACCAGCACACCTGCACCGTGCCACGCCCACCCACACTACCACCAGCACACCTGCACCTTGCCACGCCCACCCATACTACCACCAGCACACCTGCACCCTGCCACGCCCACCCACACTACCACCAGCACACCTGCACCCTGCCACACCCACGCCCACCCACACTACCACCAGCACACCTGCACCTTGCCACGCCCACCCACATTACCACCAGCACACCTGCACCTTGCCACGCCCACCCACACTACCACCAGCACACCTGCACCTTGCCACGCCCACCCATACTACCACCAGCACACCTGCACCCTGCCACGCCCACCCATACTACCACCAGCACACCTGCACCCTGCCACACCCACGCCCACCCACACTACCACCAGCACACCTGCACCTTGCCACGCCCACCCACATTACCACCAGCACACCTGCACCTTGCCACGCCCTCCCACACTACCACCAGCACACCTGCACCTTGCCACGCCCACCCACACTACCACCAGCACACCTGCACCTTGCCACGCCCACCCACAGTACCACCAGCACACCTGCACCTTGCCACGCCCACCCACACTACCACCAGCACACCTGCACCTTGCCACGACCACCCATACTACCACCAGCACACCTGCACCTTGCCACGCCCACCCATACTACCACCAGCACACCTGCACCCTGCCACGCCCACGCCCACCCACACTACCACCAGCACACCTGCACCCTGCCACACCCACGCCCACCCACACTACCACCAGCACACCTGCACCTTGCCACGCCCACCCACATTACCACCAGCACACCTGCACCTTGCCACGCCCACCCACACTACCACCAGCACACCTGCACCCTGCCACGCCAACGCCCACTCACACTACCACCAGCACACCTGCACCCTGCCACACCCACGCCCACCCACACTACCACCAGCACACCTGCACCTTGCCACGCCCACCCACACTACCACCAGCACACCTGCACCCTACCTCGCCCACGTCCACCCACACTACCACCAGCATACCTACACCCTGACACACCCACGCCCACCCACGGTACCACCAGCACACCTGCACCCTGCCACACCCACGCCCACCCACACTACCACCAGCACACCTGCACCCTGCCACACCCACGCCCACCCACACTACCACCAGCACACCTGCACCTTGCCACGTCCACCCACACTACCACCAGCACACCTGCACCCTGCCACGCCCACCCACACTACCACCAGCACACCTGCACCCTGCCACACCCACGCCCACCCACACTACCTCCAGCACACCTGCACCTTGCCACGCCCACCCACACTACCACCAGCACACCTGCACCTTGCCACGCCCACCCACACTACCACCAGCACACCTGCACCCTATCACGCCCACGCCCACTCACACTACCACCAGCACACTGCCACGCCCACGCCCACATACACTACCACCAGCACACCTGCACCTTGCCACGCCCACCCACTATCACCAGCATACCTGCACCCTACCACGCCCACGCCAACCCACGCTACCACCAGCATACCTACACCCTGACACAACCACGCCCACCCATGGTACCACCAACACACCTGCACCCTACCACGCCCACCCACACTACTACCAGGATACCTGTACCCTGCCACGCCCACCGACACTACCACCAGCATATATACACTCTGCCACGCCCATCCACACTACCCCCAGCCTATCTGCACCCTACCACGCCCACACTATCACGCCCACCTACACTACCACCATCATGCTACCCATACTACCACCATCACACACACCCATACTACCACCATCATACCACCCACACTACCACCATTATGTCACCTACACTACCACCATCACACCCACTCACCACCATAACACCAACTCACTGCCAGGCCCACCCATCACTACCACCATCACATCCACCCATACTACCATAGCATCTGCTTACTGCCAGGCCCACCCATCACTACCACCATCACACCCACCCATACTACCATAGCATCTGCTTACTGCAACGCCCACCCATCACTACCACCACAACGCCCACCCACACTACCATAGCATCTGCTCATTGCCACGCTCACCCATCACGTCCACCCATACTACCATAACATCTCCTCACTGCCACGCCCACCCATCACTACCACCATCATATCCACCCATACTACCATAACAACTGCTTACTGCCACGCCCACCCATCACTACTACCATGACGCGCACCCACACTACCGTAACATCTGCTCACTGCCACGCCCACCCATCACTACCACCATCATATCCACCCATACTACCATAACAACTGCTTACTGCCACGCCCACCCATCACTACTACCATGACGCGCACCCACACCACCATAATATCTATTTACTGCCACGCCCACCCACACTACCGTAACATCTGATTACTGCCACTTCCACTCACACTACCGTAACATCTGCTTACTGCCACTCCCCCCACACTACCGTAACATCTGCTTACTGCCACTCCCGCCCACACTACCGTAACATCTGCTTACTGCCACGTCCACTCACACTACCGTAACATCTGCTTACTGCCACTCCCACCCACACTACCGTAACATCTGCTTACTGCCACGTCCACCCACACTATCGTAACATCTGATTACTGCCACTCCCACCCACACTACCGTAACATCTGATTACTGCCACGTCCACCCACACTACCGTAACATCTGCTTACTGTCACTTCCGCTCACACTACCGTAACATCTGATTACTGCCACGTCCACCCACACTACCGTAACATCTGATTACTGTCACGTCCACCCACACTACCGTAACATCTGATTACTGTCACGTCCACCCACACTACCGTAACATCTGATTACTGCCACGTCCACCCAAACTACCGTAACATCTGCTTACTGCCACGTTCACCCACACTATCGTAACATCTGCTTACTGCCACTTCCGCTCACACTACCGTAACATCTGTTTACTGCCACGTCCACCCACACTATCGTAACATCTGCTTACTGCCACGTCCACCCACACTATCGTAGCATCTGCTTACTGCCACGTCCACCCACACTATCGTAACATCTGCTTACTGCCACTTCCGTTCACACTAACGTAACATCTGATTACCGCCACGTCCACCCACACTACCGTAACATCTACTTACTGCCACGTCCACCCACACTACCGTAACATCTGATTACTGCCACGTCCACCCACACTACCGTAACCTCTACTTACTGCCACGTCCACCCACACTACCGTAACATCTGCTTACTGCCACGTCCACCCACACTACCGTAACATCTGATTACTGCCACGTCCACCCACACTACTGTAACATCTACTTATTGCCACTCCCACCCACACTACAGTAACATCTACTTACTGCCACGTCCACCCACACTACCGTAACATCTGATTACTGCCACGTCCACCCACACTACCGTAACATCTACTTACTGCCACGTCCACCCACACTACCGTAACATCTACTTACTGCCACGTCCACCCACACTACCGTAACATCTACTTACTGCCACGTCCACCCACACTACCGTAACATCTACTTACTGCCACTCCCACCCACACTACCGTAACATCTACTTACTGCCACTCCCACCCACACTACCGTAACATCTACTTACTGCCACGTCCACCCACACTACCGTAACATCTGCTTACTGCCACTCCCGCCCACACTACCGTAACATCTACTTACCGCCACGTCCACCCACACTACCGTAACATCTACCCACGTAACATCTACTTACTTACTGCCACGCCCACCCACACTACCGTAACATCTACTTACTGCCACTCCCGCCCACACTACCGTAACATCTACTTACTGCCACTCCCACCCACACTACCGTAACATCTGCTTACTGCCACTCCCACCCACACTACCGTAACATCTACTTACTGCCACTCCCGCTCACACTACCGTAACATCTGCTTACTGCCACGTCCACCCACACTACCGTAACATCTACTTACTGCCACTCCCACCCACACTACCGTAACATCTACTTACTGCCACTCCCACCCACACTACCGTAACATCTACTTACTGCCACGTCCACCCACACTACCGTAACATCTACTTACTGCCACGTCCACCCACACTACCGTAACATCTGCTTACTGCCACTCCCGCCCTAACTACCGTAACATCTACTTACTGCCACGTCCACCCACACTACCGTAACACCTATTTACTGCCACGTCCACCCACACTACCGTAACACCTACTTACTGCCACGTCCACCTACACTACCGTAACATCTACTTACTGCCACGTCCACCCACACTACCGTAACATCTACTTACTGCCACGTCCACCCACACTACCGTAACACCTACTTACTGCCACGTCCACCCACACTACCGTAACATCTACTTACTGCCACGTCCACCCACACTACCGTAACATCTGCTTACTGCCACTCCCGCCCACACTACCGTAACATCTACTTACTGCCACGTCCACCCACACTATCGTAACACCTATTTACTGCCACGTCCACCCACACTACCGTAACACCTACTTACTGCCACGTCCACCCACACTACCGTAACATCTGCTTACTGCCACGTCCACCCACACTACCGTAACACCTATTTACTGCCACGTCCACCCACACTACCGTAACACCTACTTACTGCCACGTCCACCCACACTACCGTAACATCTACTTACTGCCACGTCCGCCCACACTACCGTAACATCTACTTACTGCCACATCCGCCCACACTACCGTAACACCTACTTACTGCCACGTCCACCCACACTACCGTAACACCTATTTACTGCCACGTCCGCCCACACTACCGTAACACCTACTTACTGCCACGTCCACCCACATTACCGTAACATGTACTTACTGCCACGTCCGCCCACACTACCGTAACACCTACTTACTGCCACGTCCGCCCACACTACCGTAACACCTACTTACTGCCACGTCCACCCACACTACCGTAACATCTACTTACTGCCACGTCCACCCACACTACCGTAACATGTACTTACTGCCACGTCCGCCCACACTACCGTAACACCTACTTACTGCCACGTCCACCCACACTACCGTAACACCTACTTACTGCCACGTCCGCCCACACTACCGTAACACCTATTTACTGCCACGTCCACCCACACTACCGTAACACCTACTTACTGCCACGTCCGCCCACACTACCGTAACACCTATTTACTGCCACGTCCGCCCACACTACCGTAACACCTACTTACTGCCACGTCCACCCACACTACCGTAACACCTACTTACTGCCACGTCCACCCACACTACCGTAACATCTACTTACTGCCACGTCCACCCACACTACCGTAACATCTACTTACTGCCACGTCCACCCATCACTGTCAATTTACTCCACTACAACAACAATTTACTCCACTACAACAACAATTTACTCCACTACAACAACAATTTACTCCACAACAACAACAATTTACTCCACTACAACAACAATTTACTCCACTACAACAACAATTTACTCCACTACAACAACAATTTACTCCACTACAACAACAATTTACTCCACTAAAACAACAATTTACTCCACTACAACAACAATTTACTCCACTACAACAACAATTTACTCCACAACAACAACAATTTACTCCACTACAACAACAATTTACTCCACTACAACAACAATTTACTCCACTACAACAACAATTTACTCCACAACAACAATTTACTCCACTACAACAACAATTTACTCCACAACAACAACAATTTACTCCACTACAACAACAATTTACTCCACTACAACAACAATTTACTCCACTACTACAACAATTTACTCCACTAAAACAACAATTTACTCCACTACAACAACAATTTACTCCACTACAACAACAATTTACTCCACTACAACAACAATTTACTCCACTACAACAACAATTTACTCCACTACAACAACAATTTACTCCACTACTACAACAATTTACTCCACTACAACAACAATTTACTCCACTAAAACAACAATTTACTTAACTACAACAACAATTTACTCCACTACAACAACAATTTACTAAACTAAAACAACAATTTACTCCACTACAACAACAATTTACTCCACTACTACAACAATTTACTCCACTAAAACAACAATTTACTCCACTACAACAACAATTTACTCCACTACTACAACAATTTACTCCACTAAAACAACAATTTACTCCACTACAACAACAATTTACTCCACTACAACAACATGATACGGTAGTTTAATTATCAAATATAATAATAATAATTGTTATTGTAATTAGTTGAAGCGCTAAACACACAAGGGAAGCGCCCAGGGCAGGTTAAATAATCAGGTTAGTTCCAAGGAAGAGGACAGCTTCATTTCCTTGAATCAAGAACACTTCACCAGCATCAAGGGACGGTATCAGTACTCCGTAGTTAATTATTATGTGAGTTATACCACAACAATATAATTATGTGAGAGTTATACCACAACAATATAATTATTATGTGAGTTATACCACAACAATATAATTATGTGAGAGTTATACCACAACAATATAATTATTATGTGAGTTATACCACAACAATATAATTATTATGAGAGTTATACCACAACAATATAATTATGTGAGAGTTATACCACAACAATATAATTATTATGTGAGTTATACCACAACAATATAATTATTATGAGAGTTATACCACAACAATATAATTATTATGAGAGTTATACCACAACAATATAATTATTATGTGAGAGTTATACCACAACAATATAATTATGTGAGAGTTATACCACAACAATATAATTATTATGTGAGAGTTATACCACAACAATATAATTATTATGTGAGTTATACCACAACAATATAATTATTATGTGAGAGTTATACCACAACAATATAATTATTATGTGAGAGTTATACCACAACAATATAATTATTATGTGAGTTATACCACAACAATATAATTATTATGAGAGTTATACCACAACAATATAATTATTATGTGAGTTATACCACAACAATATAATTATTATGAGAGTTATACCACAACAATATAATTATTATGAGAGTTATACCACAACAATATAATTATTATGTGAGTTATACCACAACAATATAATTATTATGAGAGTTATACCATAACAATATAATTATTATGTGAGAGTTATACCACAACAATATAATTATTTTGTGAGAGTTATACCACAACAATATAATTATTATGTGAGTTATACCACAACAATATAATTATTATGAGAGTTATACCACAACAATATAATTATTATGAGAGTTATACCACAACAATATAATTATTATGTGAGTTATACCACAACAATATAATTATTATGTGAGAGTTATACCACAACAATATAATTATTATGTGAGTTATACCACAACAATATAATTATTATGAGAGTTATACCACAACAATATAATTATTATGTGAGAGTTATACCACAACAATATAATTATTATGTGAGAGTTATACCACAACAATATAATTATTATGTGAGTTATACCACAACAATATAATTATTATGAGAGTTATACCACAACAATATAATTATTATGTGAGTTATACCACAACAATATAATTATGTGAGAGTTATACCACAACAATATAATTATTATGTGAGTTATACCACAACAATATAATTATTATTTGAGAGTTATACCACAACAATATAATTATTATGTGAGTTATACCACAACAATATAATTATTATGAGAGTTATACCACAACAATATAATTATTATGTGAGTTATACCACAATATAATTATTATGAGAGTTATACCACAACAATATAATTATTATGTGAGAGTTATACAACAATATAATTATTATGTGAGAGTTATACCACAACAATATAATTATTATGTGAGTTATACCACAACAATATAATTATTATGTGAGAGTTATACCACAACAATATAATTATTATGTGAGTTATACCACAACAATATAATTATTATGAGTTATACCACAACAATATAATTATTATGTGAGTTATACCACAACAATATAATTATTATGAGAGTTATACCACAACAATATAATTTTTATGAGAGTTATACCACAACAATATAATTATTATGTGAGAGTTATACCACAACAATATAATTATTATGTGAGTTATACCACAACAATATAATTATTATGTGAGAGTTATACCCCTCACTTGAGGGGACTGGCTGTTACCAGTGTCAGTCCCCTCACTTGAAGGGATTGGCTGTTACCAGTGCCAATCCCTCAAGCTGTTACCAGTGTCAGTCCCCTCACTTGAGGGGACTGGCTGTTACCAGTGTCAGTCCCCTCACTTGAAGGGACTGGCTGTTACCAGTGCCAATCCCTCAAGCTGTTACCAGTGTCAGTCCCCTCACTTGAAGTGACTGGCTGTTACCAGTGTCAGTCCCCTCACTTGAAGTGACTGGCTGTTACCAGTGTCAGTCCCCTCACTTGAAGTGACTGGCTGTTACCAGTGTCAGTCCCCTCACTTGAAGTGACTGGCTGTTACCAGTGCCAATCCCTCAAGCTGTTACCAGTGCCAGCCCCCTCACTTGAAGGGACTGGCTGTTACCAGTGCCAGTCCCCGCACTTGAAGGGACTGGCTGTTATTAGTACCAGTCCCCTCACTTGAAGGGACTGGCTGTTACCAGTGCCAATCCCCTCATTTGAAGGGACTGGCTGTTACCAGTGCCAATCCCCTCATTTGAAGGGACTGGCTGTTACCAGTGCCAAGCCCCCTCATTTGAAGGGACTGTCTGTTACCAGTGCCAATCCCCTCATTTGAAGGGAATGGCTGTTACCAGTGCCAATCCCCCTCATTTGAAGGGACTGGCTGTTACCAGTGCCAGTCCCCTCACTTGAAGGGACTGGTTGTTACCAGTACCAGTCCCCTCACTTGAAGGGACTGGTTGTTACCAGTACCAGTCCCCTCACTTGAAGGGACTGGTTGTTACCAGTACCAGTCCCCTCACTTGAAGGGACTGGCTGTTACCAGTACCAGTCCCCTCACTTGAAGGGACTGGCTGTTACCAGTACCAGTCCCCTCACTTGAAGGGACTGGCTGTTACCAGTACCAGTCCCCTCACTTGAAGGGACTGGCTGTTACCAGTACCAGTCCCCTCACTTGAAGGGACTGGCTGTTACCAGTACCAGTCCCCTCACTTGAAGGGACTGGCTGTTACCAGTGCCAGTCACCTCACTTGAAGGGACTGGTACTTATAAGAGGCCTGGTGTGGAACCGGGCCTCAGAAGCAATGATTTCCCCGTTGAATTAACAGAAACAGACAACAGGTAGATGCGTTATTATACTGTTAATATGTCATGAGTCTTGGCATTTACTGTTAAGCTTTTTAAGGTGTTGAGTAAGCTGCTGTGAGTGCTGCACAGCTGTGAGTGTTGCACAGCTGTGAGTGCTGCACAGCTGTGTGTTGCACAGTTGTGAGTGTTGCACAGTTGTGAGTGTTGCACAGTTGTGAGTGCTGCACAGTTGTGAGTGCTGCACAGCTGTGAGTGTTGCACAGCTGTGAGTGTTGCACAGTTGTGAGTGTTGCACAGTTGTGAGTGCTGCACAGTTGTGAGTGCTGCACAGTTGTGAGTGCTGCACAGTTGTGAGTGCTGCACAGCTGTGAGTGTTGCACAGCTGTGAGTGTTGCACAGCTGTGAGTGTTGCACAGCTGTGAGTGCTGCACAGCTGTGAGTGTTGCACAGCTGTGAGTGTTGCACAGCTGTGAGTGTTGCACAGCTGTGAGTGTTGCACACCTGTGAGTGCTGCACACCTGTGAGTGTTGCACACCTGTGAGTGTTGCACAGCTGTGAGTGTTGCACAGCTGTGAGTGTTGCACAGCTGTGAGTGTTGCACAGCTGTGAGTGCTGCACACCTGTGAGTGTTGCACACCTGTGAGTGTTGCACAGCTGTGAGTGCTGCACAGCTGTGAGTGTTGCACACCTGTGAGTGTTGCACACCTGTGAGTGTTGCACAGCTGTGAGTGCTGCACAGCTGTGAGTGTTGCACAGCTGTGAGCGTTGCACAGCTGTGAGTTGCACAGCTGTGAGTGTTGCACAGCTGTGTGTTGCACAGCTGTGTGTTGCACAGCTGTGAGTGTTGCACAGCTGTGAGTATTGCACAGCTGTGAGCGTTGCACAGCTGTGAGTTGCACAACTGCGAGTGCTGCACAGCTGTGGCTCATACGCTGCACTGTCTTTGAATGGCAACAACAGCCTGATGAACCAGGCAAGCAACCTAAAAGCAAACCACGGTACGGGTGGGGCTTGAACTCGCGGCACCAGTACCGTGATTTTTTGCATTGTTGTCATTACGATTTCGTGAGTCAACGTGAAGGCGTGGGAGCGCCGCGCCGTGCCGCGCCGTGCCGTGACGTGCCGCGCCGCGCCCTGCCGCGCCGTGCCGTGACGTGCCGCGCCGCGCCCTGCCGCGCCGTGCCGTGACGTGCCGCGCCGCGCCCTGCCGCGCCGTGCCGTGACGTGCCGCGCCGTGCCGTGCCGTGCCGTGCCGTGCCGTGACGAGCCGTGCCGTGCCGTGCCGTGACGTGCCGCGCCGCGCCGTGCCGCGCCGTGCCGTGACGTGCCGCGCCGCGCCCTGCCGCGCCGTGCCGTGCCGTGCCGCGCCGTGCCGTGACGTGCCGTGACGTGCCGTGCCGTGACGTGCCGTGACGTGCCGTGCCGTGCCGTGCCGTGACGTGCCGTGCCGTGCCGTGCCGTGCCGTGCCGTGCCGTGCCGTGACGTGCCGCGCCGTGCCGTGCCGTGCCGTGACGTGCCGTGCCGTGCCGTGCCGTGACGTGCCGCGCCGTGCCGTGCCGTGCCGTGACGTGCCGTGCCGTGCCGTGCCGTGCCGTGACGTGCCGCGCCGTGCCGTGCCGTGCCGTGACGTGCCGTGCCGTGCCGCGCCGTGCCGTGCCGTGCCGTGCCGTGCCGCGCCGTGGTAACTCAGAACTCAAGTGACGTGCACAGAACTGCTACAGTACACACCTTGTATAACTTCACCTCCTCGCTTCCTTTTAACCAGTATAATTAAATATAGTTTTAATTAGATGGTAGTTTAATTACACTGTCAGGAAGGAAGTATTGGGTTTATCTACTCTCTTGTGATAACTGGTTAACAAAACTGACAGGTTCAAGAGTAAGACACTTGTGCCACGTTTGGGAATCTTCACTGAGGAGGAAACGTTTTGCCAGGTAATGGTTTCTTCAGTCCAATACAAAGAAAAACAGTGGAAGAGGAGGAGTTAGAGGTAATCAGTCCCTGAGGCTGGAGTCGATGTGTTCAGTCGGTCAGTCTTCAAGACTGATGGACTGAAACAAATAAGTTATCGTGACCGGCTATAAGACAGCAAACAGGAAAAAATCTCGTGGGTTTAACAACGTTTATGATAATAAAACAAGTTACATTATAGATAACACAATGTAACAAGGAATACAGTATTTTTCTCTACAGACAAGTGTTTGTCGAGTGGCACCGGCTCCAAGTTTAACAAAAATGTTAAGTAACAAAGTGAAGAGGTGACACTTTGAGAGCAGGTGTACCCTTGTGAGCACAAACAAGTGGATTATAGCAAGTGCAACACGACAGGGATGAGTAAGCGGCGGGAAGAATATCGACGCAATGTTTGCGCACTACTTATAAAAGTAATAACAAGAGTAGACTTGTAGGGGAAGCATTCTGGTGCAATGAAGGCGGAGCCAAGAGTCCAGACTCGACCCCCACAACCACAACTAGGTGAGTGTCAACACCATGAAGAACACAGACGAGAGAGAGAGAGAGAGAGAGAGAGAGAGAGAGAGAGAGAGAGAGAGAGAGAGAGAGACAGACAGACAGACAGACAGAGAGAGAGAGAGAGAGAGAGAGAGAGAGAGAGAGAGAGAGAGAGAGAGAGAGAGAGAGAGAGAGACAGACAGAGAGAGAGAGAGAGAGAGAGAGAGAGAGAGAGAGAGAGAGAGAGAGAGACAGAGAGAGACAGACAGAGAGAGAGAGACAGAGAGACAGAGAGAGAGAGAGACAGAGAGAGAGAGAGAGAGAGACAGACAGAGAGAGAGAGAGAGAGAGAGAGAGAGAGAGAGAGAGAGAGAGAGAGAGAGACAGACAAAGACAGAGAGAGACAGATAGAAACAGAGAATGAGAGAGAGACAGAGACAGAGAGAATGAAAGATAGACACACACACACACACACACACACACACACACACACACACACACACACACACACACACACACACAGGAGAAAGACAGAGAATCTCACAAGGTATCGATTTATGCCGAGTCAATCCCCAAGTCTGGCCGGCCACTTTAGAGAAGAGGAAGAGGAAAAGGAGGAGGAGAATGAGGAGGAATAGAAGAGGTGGTGGTGGTAAGGGTGGAGAATAAGATGTAAGAAGAGGGGAAGAGGAGAAACGTTATAAAAGAGAAGGGAAATAAGATTACTTGTTGTGGCTTTTGGGGGCCATCGCCCCCACGGCCCGGGTCAGAGCGGGACTTCTGGAGAGAGAGAGAGAGAGAGAGAGAGAGAGAACAGAGGACCGAGAAAAGAGATGAGAAGTGAGAGATAGGAAGAGAAAGAAAGAGGAGAGAGGGGCAGGAGAAGGGAGAGGATAAGCTAAGATAGGAAAAACGATTAAGAAAAAGAGAAATGGGGAAAAGGGAAAAAAACAAGAATGACAAATACACAAGAGAGAGAAATATCACAGGGAGGCAAAAAAAATAATTGAGAACAGAAAAGGGAGGGAGAAGAAAATGGTCAGAAGGCAAGGGAATATGAGGACATTTAGACAAGGGAAGATAAGAAGAGGAAATAAAGAGAGGGAGAGGAGACTGGGACATAAGAAAGGTTAGATACAGAAGGAAGAGAGAAGGAAAGAGAGTTAGGGAGAATATGAGAGAGCCTACACGCTGGCTACCTGTTGACAGTCATCACCCCCGTGACCAGCTCTCACATTAAGTTCTCCCGTGGCTCGGCTGCCAAGGGAACACCCACGGTATGAGTGCAAACGTTGGCCAGGCTTCCTTTTAAGTTCTCCCGTGGCTCGGCTGCCAAGGGAACACCCACGGTATGAGTGCAAACGTTGGCCAGGCTTCCTTACACCTACTGCCTCTGTTTACCAAGCAGTAAATAGGTACCTGGATGACAGTGGACTGTTGAGTAGCATACTGGGGGGGGGGGTAAGTATACTTTAGATAGGACTGGGCTTTGACATGAGATGAGCCTGTAAAATCTGTGTAAAAAAAAGGCCAGATCACTAGGTTGTTGGTGTTGGCTGCACTCACACCGACAACAGCCTATTGTTTACCTGCTGCCTGCAGCAATCTGAAAAGTTCCTTATTGGTGGCAGAATTTACAGATAAATTTCCTTATATCGAGCGGTTGGACTGCATCTTCGACTCTCATAGGCGTTTTCTTTCAAATTTTCCGCAGCCTAGCTGCACCCTGACGTTAACACAAGTTCTTACAGACGTGAACATCTGTTGACTTCCATGGCTGCCTCCTGTACATATCCTGTTACCGAATCTCATTTATGTCTTGCCGTTTAAGCCGAATCGCCGAGTTTGACCTATTTAGCAAGGGTTTACTTTGTCGAATTAGCAGAATGAAATTTGTTTTTTTTTCTGCTATAAATCAGCAGAAATCGATCTAAGCATAACGAAAAAATAGATAACTGATTTTTAGTTATATTAAATAAATTTAAATTAACCTATGATACGTACTGTAGAATTTAGGTATAAAATTTTTAGATAATTTAAGGGAGGTTGAGGTTTCTAATTTAGTTTTGATTCAAAAATATCACTTTCAACAAATCATACCACGGGCGGAGTTCGAACCCGCGATCAGAGATTATCACTGCCAATGAAAGAAAATTATCTTTCTCTAAAATAATTTTTGGGCGAGTTTAATTTTTAAGGAAATTCGGCGTATTGGGCAAGTTCGACTTAACAGGCGCATGAGTTTCCATATCTCCTAATATCATGTTTATTAGTTGTAGATGTTTGAGCTGCGCTTACACATCTACAACACAACTGTCATCAAAGATTTGTTACGTTATACCATGAATTAAAGAAAGACAAGGGAACTAACGTGCCCCTTAACAAGTACGACAGTTAAAAATGTCAAACAAGCACTTACCTACGTTTTCCAAGTTATTCGTTTTGTGCCCATCTATTTTGCTCTTACACGATGATCATATCAGTCAATGACTCGTAAAATCTCTGCATATTACGACGGCATTTTGCGCAGCAGAGTCTTGCTCTAAACCCACGTCGTCCTGGGGGTTATCTGAATAATTTAACTCCATGTACTAATTTAATCGCATCCTCTTAGCAATCTTCTCGTAGTATTTGTTAACTTGTGATGTTGGTGTTATTAGTTAAGTATATGTACACAAATAACCCGCACATAAAAGAGAAGAGCTTACGACGACGTTTCGGTCCGACTTCGACCATTTACAAAGTCACACTAACAGAAAGGAGAGGAGGAGCCAGTATTATGTAAATTGTCCGAGTCGGACCGAAACGTCGTGGTAAGCTTCTCTCTCCTATGTGCGGGTTATTTGTGTAGTGTTCCAGTCACGGTATTGTGCCTTTGTGTTCTAAATTTAGTTAAGCATATTGGGACAGTTTTTTCACGTCCTATACTGTTAAGTAGGGATACACAAGTGAGTTTAAGGCCTCGTGAGATGACGCTGACGTCTAGACTGTCTCAACAGGAGATTTAAAGCCTGTAAAGAACAAACAGGCACAATACCATGACTGAAATACACAGTGTGACTTGTAAATGGTCCAAGTTGGACCAAAACGTCATCATTAAGTTTCTGTCTCCTATATGCGGGTTAGCCGTGTATTTAAAGCCTATAATATTATAGTCTGTATTTTTTTCAATATATTGTGGTCCGGATCAGCCTGAATTAGGCATTAAATTGAGCAGCAAGTGTCATCTCCACAATCGTCAGATGAGGGAGGAATTTCCCCAATCATGAGGTATCCTTGAGTGAGATTAGTGCTGTATGATCTATTACAGGTCATGAGGGAGGTATTTCCCCAATCATGAGGTATCCTTGAGTGAGATTAGTGATGCATGATCCATTACAGGCCATGTCACCTACCCCTCCAGCCTCCAGGACATTAATTTTTAAAGGGGTGGAGGAGTAAGCCAGAGGAAGGCCTCGGTCAGATGACCAAAAGCTCCAGCTGCGACCGTCACCTTTCTCTCCGTGGCAGTGTTATGGTCCATAACGTCCTAAGGAATCTCACACACTACCTACTCATCCCACCTAAAATTCTTGAACTACCTTTAGGAAGCTTAAAGACGCTATATTTCCTCTCAAAATATTCCAGTCAATTTGACAGAAATTAAAACTTTACAATAAGACAATTTGACAGAAATTAAAACCTTACAATAAGACAATTTGACAGAAATTAAAACCTTACAATAAGACAATTTGACAGAAATTAAAACTTTACAATAAGACAATTTGACAGAAATTAAAACCTTACAATAAGACAATTTAACAGAAATTAAAACCTTACAATAAGACAATTTGACAGAAATTAAAACCTTACAATAAGACAATTTGACAGAAATTAAAACTTTACAATAAGACAATTTGACAGAAATTAAAACTTTACAATAAGACAATTTGACAGAAATTAAAACTTTACAATAAGACAATTTGACAGAAATTAAAACTTTACAATAAGACAATTTGACAGAAATTAAAACCTTACAATAAGACAATTTCGTTTTTAGAATGCTTTAGTTTCGTGTCTAGAAGAAACATTTACAGTTTCGTCTCTAAGATACTTTATCAAAGTCACTTTCTAAGTTTGGTGGCTGTCTAGTACATCTGATATAGATATTTCAAATAATTCAAGGGAGGAAGTGTAAAACAAACCTAGTGAAAGGCAGGGGTGCAGTGGGCACAATAAGGGAACACTGTATCAACATCTGTCATCCCAGACTATTCAACATCTTACCAGAAGATATCAGAAACACTGCTGGAACGAGTGGATAAGTAACTTCACCAGGTGCCAGATCAACCAGGCTGTGATGGATATACGAGGCAGCGGGCCACCAGCAGCAACAGCCTGGTTAACGAGGCTAGCACCAGACGAGCCTGGCCCATGGCCGGGCTCCGGAAGTAGAAAGACTTTCGAAACTCATCAAAGGTATATCAAAGGTGTTCCTTCGACCATTTTAGTGTTTTTGTCATGCAGATGTTTATGTTTTTTCCGCATACAGGACCACCACTCCACCCTCTTCCTGTTTCAATCAGCGAACAACAGTTTGTAACTTTGTATACGGTTTTTCAGCAGGCAAGTCCAGACTCGGAATTAAACTAGGTCTCTGTTATGGCAATATTTGTTTACTTTTAGATGCAATTAGTCTAGTTTATTTAATTTCTTGGGTTGTATTTGTATGAAAGATATAAAGAAACACTTTGCCTGTCACCGCTCCCCTTTGTTTACTATCTGTGGTGTATCTATGACTGTTGAACCAGAGTGTTGCTGTAGCGCCCCGCTGAGCCACCTAACCATTACATCCTCTTGTAACAATCTAACGAAATTTCTTGATTTCTCAACGTTATACTACCTTGATGACCCTTATTTTTGAAGTCTACAATGGTACCACCCTTACTGTCATCATGCACACCCATACCTTTATCTTGCATCAGTTGCACACCCATACCTTTATCTTGCATCAGTTGCACACCCATACCTTTATCTTGCATCAGTTGCACACTCATACTTCTAACTTGCATCAGTTTAAAGCCTGATACAGTTTTACAAAGGCCGACGACGCCCCAACTAAAGTCGCTATCTAACTCTTGTACCTCTGCTGCCAAGCTTGAGCTAAGACGAGTTACTCTTATATTTCAACCATTAATGGAGTAAAGAGTTACAAAACTTACAGTGCACTAAGCACACTCAAGTCAGATCAATATTTTCTACCTACTAGGGATGTCAACAGTATTACAGTATGATCCCCATATCCACGTGTCCGGTATCAGTGGTTTCTGTAAAAGGTCAAGAGAGGCCTGAGCTTGCTACCATCTGCAGCTCATAAGACTGCCATCCCCACGAGCCCCCTTTGAGGCGGGGTAGATGGCAGACCAGAGGCCTAGCTTCTCCCTACGAGCCCCGTGAGGGCGGGGACTGTGGCTAGGCCTGGGGACACTTGGTCCCAAAGATGAGGAGGTACTTGTGCTTCCTCCCATGGGAGACTTAAGTCTCGAGACACTCCCCAGATAGGGAGCCAAGGCCGGGTCACCACTACTTGGAAAAGACCCGGGCCGGGAGAATACCGGCGAATAAAAAAAAGAGAAAAAAAAAAGTGGTTTCTGTCATCCACTGTTTATTGTGACCTAAAAAAAAAAACCTTAATTTTGCTTAATCATGGCCCCAAATCCCAAAAGTAGTGATGCTGGCAATTCTTCAAAGCCTTAGAAAAGGCCATGAAATGCTTCTCACCAGTGCAAAAGGGCTAATTCTAAATTTATTTTCCTTAATTTATCAATTAAAATTTATCATAGGTATATATGTAAAGGAAAAAGACGGTTTCAAGTATCCGTGGTACGTCTTGGAACGTATCCCTGTGGATACGGGGGTTTACTGTACTTGTGTAGTATATATTCCTAATACAATTACAGCAAGGCTCCCTCACCAAGCAATGACGCACGTGGGCAGTAGCTCACAGCTCGCTTGTCTCAGATTCCGACTAGGCTTAGAAGAGGGCGGCAGACAGGTTGGGCTCCCACCCCGTATTAAAAATAAATCGCCTCCCATAACAGCCCATCGGTGTATTCCTCGCTACAATCGCCCGTCTATCGAACCCTACGATAGTTAAACTACCACTCGTAATGTGAACAAGACTGAGAATAACTCAACGACTGGAAATAACTACCCGCATCCTCCCATGAAGATAAATTTGTTATCTACTTTCAACGACGCCTGCCACAGATTTGGTTCTCCGGTAAGAACGATAATAGAGGCCCCCCTTCAGGAAGGAGATAAGTTTTCACACTGAACATTGTAACAGGTATATTAATATTGGTAAAATTATCGACAATATGTTCGGTAAAAGGACACATGTGCAACTAATGCGACGTTTTAATGTGGCAACGTTTAGCTCTCCAGGAGCTTCGTCAAGCCGTAAGAGCTTGCTTAACACACTGTAAGAGACGGCAAAGAGTGCTGTATTACCAGCACAGTACCTAAACAGCATCACCTCAGGCAAACACCAAGACAAAACTAGACTCACGACGACGCCAAGGAGACAAGAGATTAAAACTTCTTCGGCCCGAAAACTTAAAGGTCGAGGAAAACTCGAGCGAAGGTCGGAAAAAATGTAATGTTAATTACTTGAAACACTAGCTAGTGGAATATGTAGGAAGCCTGCGGATTTGATACTGGCACTAAGCCACTAGCAATTGTCTTCCAAAATCCAGAGACGTCTTGCCCGCACTTATCAGCACTACATGAATGGTATATAATACCGAGAACATGAAAAATTAAAACATATGTGCAACATCTGGGCATCTTTATTTGTAGACGTTTCGCCCTCCAGTGGCTTTATCAATACAAGGACATTGTTAAAGCCACTGGATGGCGAAATGTCTACAAATAAAGAAACCAGATGTTGTAATAATGTTGGTAAAATTACCGACAATATGTAAAGTAAAAGGACACAAGTGCAACTAATGTGACATTTATTGTGGCAACGTTTCGCTCTCCAGGAGCTTTGACTTGACAAAGCTTGACAAAGCTCCTGGAGAGCGAAACGTTGCCACAATAAAATGTCACATTAGTTGCACTTGTGTCCTTTTACTTTACAAACCAGATGTTGCACGTATGTATAATTCTTCAATGACCAGCAGGCTAGACAATGGTCAACAAGCTTGTCGTCGTCCAGCAGATATACCTGTGACATACCTGTGGTCGGTTTTGAGAGTCTTACCATCGAAGCCCAGCCTGCGGCCACGTTTCCTTGTTGACTGCCTGGTCCATCAGACTCTTCCTATAAGGAACCCGCAGGCCTAATATAGCCATCACAGTCAGTCTGAAATGGCACTGTGTGGAAAAATAGACAAATGCAGTACAAATGCAAACCTTTATTGACAACGTTTCGCCCACACAGTGGGCTTTATCAAGTCACAAACATATTTACCCGGGCAGATCTGTCTCAAATACGCCCTCCCCAACACCCTCCACACTATATATACTCACGTACTCTCTACCCAGGTATATCTGTCTGTGACTTGAGAAAGTCCACTGTGTGGGCGAAACGTAGTCAATAAAGGATCGCATTATACCGCATTTGTGTCTATTTTTTCCATCATGTCGGTATTTTATACCATTTATCTCCATGGCAGTGTATACCGTGCCGCGTCTCACACTCGTCTTCAGTCGCTGAAGAATAAAAACAATCCACCCAAGATTTATCTTAGAATTATAGCCAAGTGTGTACGTCAGAGTTGTGACCCGATATCTTGAAGAAACTGTGATACTTAACTAGCGGGTACCAATGTCAGCCTTGAGTCTGATACTGGGACACGTTAGGAGGAGGAACCAATGTCAACCTTGAGTCTGATACTGGGACACGTTAGGAGGAGGAACCAATGTCAGCCTTGAGTCTGATACTGGGACACGTTAGGAGGAACCAATGTCAACCTTGAGTCTGATACTGGGACACGTTAGGAGGAGGAACCAATGTCAGCCTTGAGTCTGATACTGGGACACGTTAGGAGGAGGTACCAATGTCAGCCTTGAGTCTGATACTGGGACACGTTAGGAGGAGGTACCAATGTCAGCCTTGAGTCTGATACTGGGACACGTTAGGAGGAGGTACCAATGTCAGCCTTGAGTCTGATACTGGGACACGTTAGGAGGAGGAGCCAATGTCAGCCTTGAGTCTGATACTGGGACACGTTAGGAGGAGGAACCAATGTCAGCCTTGAGTCTGATACTGGGACACGTTAGGAGGAGGAACCAATGTCAACCTTGAGTCTGATACTGGGACACGTTAGGAGGAGGAACCAATGTCAACCTTGAGTCTGATACTGGGACACGTTAGGAGGAGGAACCAATGTCAACCTTGAGTCTGATACTGGGACACGTTAGGAGGAGGAACCAATGTCAACCTTGAGTCTGATACTGGGACACGTTAGGAGGAGGAACCAATGTCAACCTTGAGTCTGATACTGGGACACGTTAGGAGGAGGAACCAATGTCAACCTTGAGTCTGATACTGGGACACGTTAGGAGGAGGAACCAATGTCAACCTTGAGTCTGATACTGGGACACGTTAGGAGGAGGAACCAATGTCAGCCTTGAGTCTGATACTGGGACACGTTAGGAGGAGGAACCAATGTCAGCCTTGAGTCTGATACTGGGACACGTTAGGAGGAGGAACCAATGTCAACCTTGAGTCTGATACTGGGACACGTTAGGAGGAGGAACCAATGTCAGCCTTGAGTCTGATACTGGGACACGTTAGGAGGAGGAACCAATGTCAACCTTGAGTCTGATACTGGGACACGTTAGGAGGAGGAACCAATGTCAACCTTGAGTCTGATACTGGGACACGTTAGGAGGAGGAACCAATGTCAACCTTGAGTCTGATACTGGGACACGTTAGGAGGAGGAACCAATGTCAACCTTGAGTCTGATACTGGGACACGTTAGGAGGAGGAACCAATGTCAGCCTTGAGTCTGATACTGGGACACGTTAGGAGGAGGAACCAATGTCAACCTTGAGTCTGATACTGGGACACGTTAGGAGGAGGAACCAATGTCAGCCTTGAGTCTGATACTGGGACACGTTAGGAGGAGGAACCAATGTCAGCCTTGAGTCTGATACTGGGACACGTTAGGAGGAGGAGCCAATGTCAGCCTTGAGTCTGATACTGGGACACGTTAGGAGGAGGAACCAATGTCAGCCTTGAGTCTGATACTGGGACACGTTAGGAGGAACCAATGTCAACCTTGAGTCTGATACTGGGACACGTTAGGAGGAGGAACCAATGTCAACCTTGAGTCTGATACTGGGACACGTTAGGAGGAGGAACCAATGTCAACCTTGAGTCTGATACTGGGACACGTTAGGAGGAGGTACCAATGTCAACCTTGAGTCTGATACTGGGACACGTTAGGAGGAGGAACCAATGTCAACCTTGAGTCTGATACTGGGACACGTTAGGAGGAGGAACCAATGTCAGCCTTGAGTCTGATACTGGGACACGTTAGGAGGAGGAACCAATGTCAACCTTGAGTCTGATACTGGGACACGTTAGGAGGAGGTACCAATGTCAACCTTGAGTCTGATACTGGGACACGTTAGGAGGAGGAACCAATGTCAACCTTGAGTCTGATACTTGGACACGTTAGGAGGAGGAACCAATGTCAACCTTGAATCTGATACTGGGACACGTTAGGAGGAGGAACCAATGTCAGCCTTGAGTCTGATACTGGGACACGTTAGGAGGAGGAACCAATGTCAGCCTTGAGTCTGATACTGGGACACGTTAGGAGGAGGAACCAATGTCAACCTTGAATCTGATACTGGGACACGTTAGGACGAGGAACCAATGTCAGCCTTGAGTTTGATACTGGGACACGTTAGGAGGAGGAACCAATGTCAGCCTTGAGTCTGATACTGGGACACGTTAGGAGGAGGAACCAATGTCAACCTTGAGTCTGATACTGGGACACGTTAGGAGGAGGAACCAATGTCAACCTTGAGTCTGATACTGGGACACGTTAGGAGGAGGAACTAATGTCAGCCTTGAGTCTGATACTGGGACACGTTAGGAGGAGGAACCAATGTCAACCTTGAGTCTGATACTGGGACACGTTAGGAGGAGGAACCAATGTCAGCCTTGAGTCTGATACTGGGACACGTTAGGAGGAGGAACCAATGTCAACCTTGAGTCTGATACTGGGACACGTTAGGAGGAGGTACCAATGTCAACCTTGAGTCTGATACTGGGACACGTTAGGAGGAGGAACCAATGTCAACCTTGAGTCTGATACTGGGACACGTTAGGAGGAGGAACCAATGTCAACCTTGAGTCTGATACTGGGACACGTTAGGAGGAGGAACCAATGTCAGCCTTGAGTCTGATACTGGGACACGTTAGGAGGAGGAACCAATGTCAACCTTGAGTCTGATACTGGGACACGTTAGGAGGAGGAACCAATGTCAGCCTTGAGTCTGATACTGGGACACGTTAGGAGGAGGAACCAATGTCAGCCTTGAGTCTAACACTAGGACCCTAGTAAACGGCATCCTACAAACATACAATCACACGACATGTTGTGATATGTTCGTTGTGATGCTTGCCCCAAGATCCTTCCCCTTGTGTGATACTTGTAGTGTCTCGCAGGGCCCATGAGAGGGAGGGGGCCCCCAGTAAGCAGGTCCGGGGACCGGCTGTGAAGCTCTGAGGGGCCCATGAGAGGGAAGGGGCCCCCGGTACGCTGGTCCGGGGGCTCAGCTTGCCCCCAGGGGCCTCAGCCTGCCCCCAGAGACCTCAACCTGCCCTCTGGGCCCTCAGTCTGCCCCCCAGAGCCCTTAGCCTGCCCCCAGGGCCCTCAGCCTGCCCCCAGGGCCCTCAGCCTGCTCCAGGTGTCTCAGCCTGCCCCCAGGGGCCTCAGGCTGCCCCCAGGGGCCTCAGGCTGCCCCCATGAGCCCCAAAACAGTCTTGTTCCACCTTATAAAATTTCTCTTGGAGGCCCTGCTCACCTGCCAGGCTGTGCTCCGGAGAGGGAGAGAGAGAGAGAAAGAGAGAGAGCGAGAGAGAGAGGACACAGATATACGAACTGTAGCAAAATTACTTCAGAGATACAACAGCAACACCATGTGTTGAACACAACAGCAGCAGCAACAGCAGCAGCACCAGCAGCAGCGACAGCACCAGCAGCAGCGACAGCAACAGCAGTAACAGCAGCAGCAGTAGCAACAGCAGCAGCACCAGCAGCAGCGACAACAACAGCAGTAGCAGCAACAGCAGCAGCAGCAGTAGCAACAGCAGCAGCAGCAGTAGCAACAGCAGCAGCACCAGCAGCGTCAGCAGCAGCAACATCAACAGCAGCAGGAGCAGCAGCAGCAGCAGTACCAGCAGTACCAGCAGCAGCAGTACCAGCAGCACCAGCAGCGACAGCAGTAGCAGCAACATCAACAGCAGCAGTACCAGCAGCACCAGCAGCAGAACCAGCAGCGACAGCAGCAGCAGTAGCAGCAGCAGTAGTAGTAGCACCAGCAGCACCAGCAGCGACAGCAGCAGCAGCGACGTCTCCGGCAAAAGAAGGTCTTGGGAACGACAACATTATCGATCGCCGTTGCACAAGTGTTGCAAAATTACTCCCGTTCAGCCTGCCAAGGTTGTCTGCTTGGCGGGAGTAGGGAGGGAGTGTAGAAGGGGAGTAGGGAGGGAGTGTAGAAGGGGAGTAGGGAGTGTAGAAGGGGAGTAGGGAGGGAGTGTAGAAGGGGAGTAGGGAGGGAGTGTAGAAGGGAAGTAGGGAGGGAATGTAGAAGGGAAGTATGGAGGGAGTGTAGAAGGGGAGTAGGGAGGGAGTGTAGAAGGGGAGTAGGGAGGGAGTGTAGAAGGGGAGTAGGGAGTGTAGAAGGGGAGTAGGGAGGGAAGGTAGGGTGTGAGGGATGGAAAGGATGGGTTGGAGGGAAAAGAGAGAGAGAGTGAGAATAAAGTTATTACCCTGGTATTAAATTAACTTAATATCAAGAATATTAACTTAATACCAGGGACATTAACTTAGTACCTAGGGCATTACCTTAATACCCAGGGCGCTAACTTAATACTTAAGTATTAACTAAAAAATGGGGTAATAACTTTATCCTGTGGTATTAACTAAATACCCTGGCATTATCTTAAACCCGAGATATTAAGTTACTGCTGCGATAGTATCTTATACTTGGGTATTAAGTTAATACTGGGGTATTAATACTTTGGTATGAAGATATCAATATACTCATCCATGCATTACAACAGTTGTATGCAGAGCATTCCTGAACGCACAACACATCAAACCTTGAAGTGGATGAGCTACAGCAGCGCAAGACTACATTGGGTTCCACTCCTGTCAGCTAAGAGCAGGAAATTCAAGCTACAGTGGACACAGGCTCACCAAAACTGGTCAGTTAGATTTGGAAAACGTCGCCTGGTCTGATGAATCCCGAGTACTGCTGCGATATGCAGATGGTAGGGAACGGATGAGGTGGAACAAGAGATTCACAGCATGAATGTGCAGCCGACAAGTCTGCAGCAACTGCGTGATGCTATCATGTGAACATGGACCAGGATCTCTTACATGTTTCGAGCGACTTGTTGAATCCATGCCACGAAGAATTCAAGCTGTCCTGGGGGCAAAGAGGGGCCTTACCCAGTACTAGAAAGGTGTACCTAATAAAGTGGCCACTCTCACCACTCATAACACTTGTCATCACAACACTGGATCCTAATCACTCACAGCACTTGATTCTCATCACTCGCAACACCTAATCTTAGTCACTCGCAACACTTGATCTGCATCACTTACAACACTCAGTGCTCATCACTCTGGCCACTGAACGCTGGTCACCAGAGTGTTGTTTACGTCTTAGTGTACTAAGGTTAGAAGTTCTCATAATCTTGCTCTTAAGCAGAGACGAAGTCATGAGCAGTGAGTGACTTTTACCCCCACCTTGTTTTCCAAAGTCAAGCTCGGTTCCATTTATTACCCTTCTCTTTCACTAGTGTACATGTCTCTTTCTCCACTGTAGGGTGTTAGAGTTGGCTGCAGAGCCGCCGTAGTGGTGCCTGCTGCTGGTGTTGATGCTACTGATGCTGCGGCTGCTGCTGCTACTTGTCCGTAGGTCAAGTTGTTTCGTGGCTCCTCTTGAGACTCTCATATGGATAGCCTGGCACGCTAGAGCTTCACAATAGTCGCAACAAATCAGCTGAACTAAGCTACACTATCTGGCTTCCTTCTATTACATCCTCCTTTCTTTCTATAGCATGGCCGACACACACACACACACCTTCCGCCTCCTGCTGGTTTTGCTCTTCGCTCGTCCGTCAGAAAGACAGTGGCAAGGATTCCAATTGTAAGCGCAGGTGGTACACTGTCACACTGGACGAAGGATGGAGCCTTAACGATGTCACTTTCATCTTCAAAACACTGCCGTTAACCTTTTTTTTTTGTCTGACACGAACGTTTGACTATCACTAAAACTGGACCGATTTCATGTGAAAATAAAACACTGCAAGATACAGCGCTTTATTGTGAAGACGTCTCGTCTGCCAAAGACTTAGCCCTGCTGGGCGAAACGTCCTCATGAAAATGCCACAACCTGTATTATTGCCATCCCTTCAGTGAGTTCCTACAATAACTTCATCATGCATTTTGAAAATGGTATAAAATACTAACAAGTTGATGATTAAGACACATGTGCACCAATTGGGTATCTTTATTTTTGAAGCGTTTCGCCTACACAGTAGACTTCTTCAGTCAAATACAGAGGCAGCAGGTGTAGTAGTGAAATGAAGATTATGTAATCACTCCAGCAACCTTGGAGAAATAGCATCTGAGGTGGTCAGTCCCTCAGTCTGGAGAGTAGTTCAGCTCCACAGTCTGGAACGATATAATCAGTTCTATACCATGGAGCTGAACTCTTCTCCAGGCTGAGGGATTAACCACCTCAAATACCATTTATTTCTCCAAGGTTTATAGACTGATTACAATCATTACATCATCATTTCACTGCCTCTGTATCTGACTGAAGAAACCTGTGTAGGTCAACACTTTCTACAACAGCTTTATTATGCACCTTTTACCCATAGTATGGACAGTAGTGAAAAATTACAGGAACACGCGGCTTCTCTACAGACGCGTCCTCAAAATTATTGTGGCTAAGAAAGCCACAGAATTAATGAGGAATTTACAATACCCGAAGTTAAAATACTCGCCTGGGATTCTGTATAAAATATTACAATGAATGAAGCATTCGGGTATTTCTTGAATACAGCGAAAGGAATTGCCTCTTAAATTCTTGATTCTTTCACATCGAAGCACATAACTATGCAAGGTGAGAGAATATTTATGTAATCAAATGTGAATCTGGTTACATTTATGTCAGTTGGTGGTGGAAACTCAGATATATATGTAGCCTGGATGAAGCTGGACGCTTGTGCTATGAAAATGTTAATGGAGATAAACGGTGTAGAATATCGACAAGACAGAACAATACACACAAATGCAGTATTAATGCCATCCTTTATTGACTGCGTTTCGCCCACACAGAAGGCTTCATCAAGTCATAAACGAAACGTAGTTAATACAGCATTGCATCATACTGCAAGTGCAAGAAAGCCACACACACACATGTGGCTTTCTTGCTCAATACTTTGATGATAATATACTGTGGCTCAGCAACCCCTTTGATATTATATTTAGAGGGAAGCGCTAAATTCATATGGGTCATCAAGCTCCTGGGAAACAGAAGACAATCAAGTTTAATCTAAGGAAGGGGAGGACAAGTCTCTCTCTTAGGATCAAGAGCCCCCCCCAGCATCAAGGAACCTTACTTGAAAAAGGGAGCCACACAGACACATGGTCCTCCTTGTTCCATAACACTGATAATACTGGAGTATGACCGTTTAACATGATTAAATTAAAAGACTTCTCACAATACACTTATGATTTAATGTTGTATAAGTTATTGCGGTTTATCTGTTACTTTGGTTTATCTGTTATTGTGGTTTATCTGTTACTTTGGTTTATCTGTTATTGTAGTTTATCTGTTAATGATTCAAGGGATCATCACCCCCGCAGTCTGGGCTCAGACCAGATCTTCTAAACTACAAAGGAAATATTACAGAACTAAGAACTATTAGAAATACAAGAAAAAGTAAGAGTAAGTGGACACTGAATGCCAGGAGTCTAAGATTTCCCTGCCAATATTCATGAATGTGAACAAAAGACGACCAGCAATGTTGCCATGAACATGTCGTCAGTCGCATGAGAGGACGCTAATACTTCCCTGGACGGTTGCTGTGTTAAGAGAGTTCAAGAGGTGGAGATGTGAGCACCTTCCTCCACACACTGGCTACTAGAGGCAGGTGGCTGCACCTGCAGCAACACAAATACTCTTTACACTTAACTTGTGGCATCTAACTTGTATCCGGAGTCAGTTAGCACCGCTACAACCAGCTCACCTGCCTACCTGTGGAAGAAGAAGAAGGGAAAGTTAGACTTGCATCATCATCATCATCATCGCAGTCCTTTGAACACTAAAGAGGTGCAAACTACTTGCGACCTCCACACAATCTGCTACATGAATCACTTTGTGGCCTCAGCTATTACGTACGCCTGCAATCAATACCCACACTCTGTTAAGGTTGACATCTTGCACAGGTGTCGTCGTGGTGGCAGTCATGGATCACATCGACCCGCTATAACCCTTCACCTCCTTACACATTCACTCATCAACTTACCAGCAGAGATCTGCTTTTCTTGAACCTGCTCCCCTACTTGCTGCTTCTGCTGTTCCAACCTCCTCATACCCTGTCCTGTTGTTGATGTTGCGTCTCCTGCTTCTCCTCCTCCCTGCCTGCCCCCCCTCTCTCTCTCTCTCTCTCTCTCTCTCTCTCTCTCTATGTCTTTGCTGGTGCCTCCCTCTAGTGGCTCAACATGCAACAGAGGGACACACCCCTCCCACTCCCACATTCACCCACACATCATTACTTGTAGCAGTATTGCTGCAACAAGTGCACACATAGCGCCACCACCTCACCAGCGGCCATGGCACAAGCAGCATCACCATTACTGTGATATCATCGCTCTATCACCCCTCACCAAGCCTTATTACGCACACACACACACACACACCAAAAAAAAAAAGTCAGGTTACAATTACAACCAAAATAACTCACCTGTACGTAAGTCACTACTAGTTACGTAAAGGAGGCCTATCGCTATCACCACCATCTCAAGAATATCACTACTAACATTACCACTACCACCAACATTACCGCTACCACCACCACACCTCGGGGCAAACACGCAATTCCCTTGCTTCTTGCTGATGTATACTGTGCAGTTCTTTAATTACCTGACCTTCCAGGAGATTGCTTTCCAGCTGCTGGTGCTAGCCTGCCAACAGCCAACCACAGCCATCTTACATTACAAACAGCACTCTCCTTGTTATTACTATTTATGTGTAGCACCAACCCCGTGGGTTTCATTCAGCACTACGAGTAATGTAGTCTCGATCCTCTGTCCGATAGTCACGAGAGGCACACTAACCACTCACCTTCCTGCTCTATTTACCTAGTAATATTCTTTATGAGAAGTATCACACTTAGTACTTAAACATCATTAAGTGTTAATGAAGGGAGAGAGAGAGAGAGAGAGAGAGAGAGAGAGAGAGAGAGAGAGAGAGAGAGAGAGAGAGAGAGAGAGAGAGATTGTTCTACTCTCACCTGGAAACAGGTGGCCAACTGATATATATTGAGTGTATTTAACAAGCTCAAGAAGGGAGAGAGCCAAGTAAATCATATTTGTATTCTATGCATACAACACTACATATCTCATTCCTTAGCTGTTGGAGAATCACGTACATTAAGATGAGGAAGGAGTGACATCATCACGCACATTAAAATCATGAAGTAACATCATCTTCACGTACATTAAACCCATGAAGTGTTAACATCTTAAAGAGTACTTAAGAGTAATCTCACTTACTGTATTTTCCGGCATATAAGGCGCGCTTTTTCCCCCTCAAAAAGTCGGAAAATCAACCTGTGCCTTATATGCTCAAGGTCAGAGTTAAGGGCAGGCTTTGAGTTACGCTTTAGCTTCAAATATCAAGGTCATTAGCCCTTGAATATGATTACTGATTTATCATAATGATACGTCTGTGGTGCGCCTTATATGCAGTAAAATACGGTAGTTACAGGTACAACATACAGGTGGACCTGTAGTCTTCCATATCCCACATCATACATGTGACTCATGTCCAGTTTTGTCCTCATAGCTTGGCCCGAGGAAATGCAACTTATGATCAGCCAGACTGTTGTTAGTAGCGGTATGTAGGCAAGTGACACCATCACCACCTGGTTGATGAGGCGCCTTCTATTGGAACCCTTCTAGTTTCTTCTTATACATGGTGGTGTTATTATACATACGTAGTGTTGGTATTATACATGCTATTGTGTTTCTTGAGAAGTTCTCCCAGTGTTCCTTTAATGTTCTTCTTATACATGCTGGAAGAAGGTTAAATAATGGTGAACAATGACACACTGCTTTTTGTGTTCATCGCATCTCTGCTTATCCTTGGCACTACTCGAAATTCTTCTTATGCTTCCCATTTACGTAAATTATCATTTCAGTGTATATACACACATACACACACACACACACACACACACACACACACACACATATATATATATATATATATATATATATATATATATATATATATATATATATATATATATATATATATATATGTGTGTGTACTATATATATAAATAAAAGGTAAGGTAAGGAACCGGGTGAAGGAGGACACAGAAATATATCTGGGGGTGGAGCAGGCAGACAAGCGGGTTCCCACGCTGCTGGGTGAATGTTTTGAGGGTCATGTGGGATGTAAAGATGGCGGCGTTCTTGAGGCCTCATTCAGGAGTGAGAGGGGGAGGGGGTTGTCTCCCTGAAATACAAGAAGACTAGAACACAAAACCATGATAGCAGGTCAACCAGACTTTTAGTGCCCCGGTAGAAAGAAGATATCTGCATATCACTTCACACATGCACACTGCAACACTCTGTATTCTAGCAGTGTGAGGCTAGTACATGCGGGTTGCCACTACCACTCCACAATACCGGGTACATGACACCCACACATCCAGCTGTGTTTATCACCCGTCTCCCATAATTTACCTCTTTCACCAACAAAGAGATCAGCTGTGATGGTTGACCGGCTACTTGACAGCTTGTCTGCCTTTCAATCTTAATAGAACATCTCTTGCCGTACCCTGTCCTGTCCTGCCTTGTCCTGTCCTGCCCTGTCCTGTCCTACCCTGTCCTGTCCTGCCTTGTCCTGTGATACCCTGTCCTCCCTTGCCCTGTCCTGCACTGCCCTGTCCTGCCCTGCCTTGTCCTGTCCTGCCTTGTCCTGCCCTCTCCTGTCCTGCCTTGCCCTGTCCTGCACTGCCCTGTCCTGCCCTGCCTTGTCCTGTCCTGTCATGTCCTACCCTGTCCTGTCCTGCCTTGTCCTGTCCTGCCTTGCCCTGTTCTGCCCTGTCCTGCCTTGTCCTGTCCTGCCTTGCCCTGTCCTGCCCTGTCCTGCCTTGTCCTGTCCTGCCCTGTCCTGCCTTGTCCTGACCTGCCCTGTCCTGTCCTACCCTGTCCTGCCTTGCCCTGTCCTGTAATGTCCTACCCTGTCCTGCCTTGTCCTGTCCTGCCTTGCCCTGTCCTGCCCTTTCCTGCCTTGTCCTGTCCTGCCCTGTCCTGCCTTGTCCTGTCCTGCCCTGTCCTGCCTTGTCCTGTCCTGCCTTGCCCTGTCCTGCCTTGTCCTGTCCTGCCCTGTCCTGCCTTGTCCTGTCCTGCCCTGTCCTACCCTGTCCTGCCTTGCCCTGTCCTGCCTTGCCCTGTCCTGTCCTGTCCTACCCTGTCCTGTCCTGCCTTGTCCTGTCCTGCCTTGCCCTGTCCTGCCCTGTCCTGCCTTGCCCTGTCCTGCCTTGTCCTGCCTCTTTATTACTATTACATTAATGGAAAACGCTAAACACCTACGGGTTACACAATTCTGTTTAAATGGCTCACTGACTACCACAGTAACTTCCAGCCTGACTACCACAGTAACTTCCAGCCTGACTGCCACAGTAACTTCCAGCCTGGCTACCACAGGAATTTTCAGCCTGACTGCCACAGTAACTTCCAGCCTGACTGCCACAGTAACTTCCAGCCTGACTGCCACAGTAACTTCCAGCCTGACTACCACAGTAACTTCCAGCCTGACTACCACAGTAACTTCCAGCCTGACTGCCACAGTAACTTCCAGCCTGGCTACCACAGTAACTTCCAGCCTGACTACCACAGTAACTTCCAGCCTGACTACCACAGTAACTTCCAGCCTGACTGCCACAGTAACTTCCAGCCTGACTGCCACAGTAACTTCCAGCCTGACTACCACAGGAACTTTCAGCCTGACTACCACAGTAACTTCCAGCCTGCCTGCCACAGTAACTTCCAGCCTGACTGCCACAGTAACTTCCAGCCTGACTACCACAGTAACTTCCAGCCTGACTGCCACAGTAACTTCCAGCCTGACTACCACAGTAACTTCCAGCCTGACTACCACAGTAACTTCCAGCCTGACTGCCACAGTAACTTCCAGCCTGACTGCCACAGTAACTTCCAGCCTGACTACCACAGTAACTTCCAGCCTGACTACCACAGTAACTTCCAGCCTGACTGCCACAGTAACTTCCAGCCTGACTGCCACAGTAACTTCCAGCCTGACTACCACAGTAACTTCCAGCCTGACTACCACAGTAACTTCCAGCCTGACTGCCACAGTAACTTCCAGCCTGACTGCCACAGTAATTTCCAGCCTGACTACCACAGTAACTTCCAGCCTGACTACCACAGTAACTTCCAGCCTGACTTCCACAGTAACTTCCAGCCTGACTGCCACACTAACGTCCAGCCTGACTACCACAGTAACTTCCAACCTGACTACCACAGTAACTTCCAGCCTGACTACCACAGTAACTTCCAGCCTGACTGCCACAGTAACTTCCAGCCTGACTGCCACAGTAACTTCCAGCCTGACTGCCACATTAACTTCCAGCCTGACTGCCACAGTAACTTCCAGCCTGACTGCCACAGTAACTTCCAGCCTGACTACCACAGTAACTTCCAGCCTGACTGCCACAGTAACTTCCAGCCTGTTACAGTAACTTCCAGCCTGACTGCCACAGTAACTTCCAACCTGACTACCACAGTAACTTCCAGCCTGACTGCCACAGTAACTTCCAGCCTGACTGCCACAGTAACTTCCAGCCTGACTACCACAGTGATTTCCAGCCTGACTGCCACAGTAACTTCCAGCCTGACTGCCACAGTAACTTCCAGCCTGACTACCACAGTAACTTCCAGCCTGACTGCCACAGTAACTTCCAGCCTGACTGCCACAGTAACTTCCAGCCAGACTACCACAGTAACTTCCAGCCTGACTGCCACAGTAACTTCCAGCCTGACTACCACAGTAACTTCCAGCCTGACAACCACAGTAACTTCCAGCCTGACTGCCACAGTAGCTTCCAGTCTGACTACCACAGTAACTTCCAGCCTGACTACCACAGTAACTTCCAGCCTGACTACCACAGTAACTTCCAGCCTGACTGCCACAGTAACTTCCAACCTGACTACCACAGTAACTTCCAGCCTGACTGCCACAGTAACTTCTAGCCTGACTACCACAGTAACTTCCAGCCTGACTACCACAGTAACTTCCAGCCTGACTACCACAGTGACTTCCAGCCTGACTGCCACAGTAACTTTCGGCCTGACTGCCAAAGTAACTTCCAGCCTGACTACCACAGTAACTTCCAGCCTGACTACCACAGTAACTTCCAGCCTGACTACCACAGTAACTTCCAGTCTGACTACCACAGTAACTTCCAGCCTGACTACCACAGTAACTTCCAGCCTGACTACCACAGTAACTTCCAGCCTGACTACCACAGTAACTTCCAGTCTGATTACCACAGTAACTTCCAGCCTGACTACCACAGTAACTTCCAGCCTGACTACCACAGTAACTTCCAGCCTGACTACCACAGTAACTTCCAGCCTGACTACCACAGTAACTTCCAGCCTGGCTACCACAGTAACTTCCAGCCTGACTACCACAGTAACTTCCAGCCTGACTACCACAGTAACTTCCAGCCTGACTACCACAGTAACTTCCAGCCTGACTACCACAGTAATTTTCAGCCTGACTACCACAGTAACTTCCAGCCTGACTACCACAGTAACTTCCAGCCTGACTACCACAGTAACTTCCAGCCTGACTACCACAGTAACTTCCAGCCTGACTGCCACAGTAACTTCCAGCCTGACTGCCACAGTAACTTCCAGCCCGACTACCACAGTAACGTCCAGGATGACTACCACAGTAACTTCCAGCCTAACTACCACAGTAACTTCCAGCCTGACTGCCACAGTAACTTTCAGCCTGACTACCACAGTAACTTCCAGCCTGACTACCACAGTAAGTTCCAGCCTGACTACCATAGTAACTTCCAGCCTGACTACCACAGTAACTTCCAGCCTGACTACCACAGTAACTTCCAGGCTGACTACCAAAGTAACTTCCAGCCTGACTACCACAATAACGTCCAGCCTGACTGCCACACTAAATTCCTGCCTGACTGCCACACTAACATCCAGCCTGACTGCCAAACAAACTTCCAGCCTGACTGCCACAATAACGTCCAGCCTGACTGCCACACTAACTTCCAGCCTGACTGCCACACTAACTTCCAGCCTGACTGCCACACTAACTTGCAGTTTGACTGCCACACTAACTTCCAGACTGACTGTCACAATAACGTCCAGCCTGACTGCCACACTAACATCCAGACTGACTGCCACGCTAACTTCCAGCATGACTGCCACACTAACTTCCAGCCTGACTGCCACAATAACGTCCAGCCTGACTGCCACACTAACTTCCAGCCTGACTGCCACACTAACTTCCAGCCTGACTGCCACAATAACTTCCAGCTTGACTGCCACAATAACGTCCAACCTGACTGCCACAATAACATCCAGCCTGACTGTCACAATAACGTCCAGCCTGACTGCCACAATAACATCCAGCCTGACTGCCACAATAACGTCCAGCCTGACTGCCACAATAACGTCCAGCCTGACTGCCACAATAACGTCCAGCCTGACTGCCACAATAACGTCCAGCCTGACTGCCACAATAACGTCCAGCCTGACTGCCACAATAACATCCAGCCTGAGTGCCACAATAACGTCCAGCCTGACTGCCACAATAACGTCCAGCCTGACTGCCACAATAACTTCCAGCCTGACTACCACAGTAACTTCCAGCCTGACTACCACAGTAACTTCCAGCCTGACTACCACAGTAACTTCCAGCCTGACTACCACAGTAACTTCCAGCCTGACTGCCACAGTAACTTCCAGCCTGACTGCCACAGTAACTTCCAGCCTGACTGCCACAGTAACTTCCAGCCTGACTACCACAGGAACTTTCAGCCTGACTACCACAGTAACTTCCAGCCTGACTGCCACAGTAACTTCCAGCCTGACTGCCACAGTAACTTCCAGCCTGACTACCACAGTAACTTCCAGCCTGACTGCCACAGTAACTTCCAGCCTGACTGCCACAGTAATTTCCAGCCTGACTACCACAGTAACTTCCAGCCTGACTACCACAGTAATTTCCAGCCTGACTGCCACAGTAACTTCCAGCCTGACTGCCACACTAACGTCCAGCCTGACTACCACAGTAACTTCCAACCTGACTACCACAGTAAGTTCCAGCCTGACTACCACAGTAAGTTCCAGCCTGACTGCCACAGTAACTTCCAGCCTGACTGCCACAGTAACTTCCAGCCTGACTGCCACATTAACTTCCAGCCTGACTGCCACAGTAACTTCCAGCCTGACTGCCACAGTAACTTCCAGCCTGACTACCACAGTAACTTCCAGCCTGACTGCCACAGTAACTTCCAGCCTGTTACAGTAACTTCCAGCCTGACTGCCACAGTAACTTCCAACCTGACTACCACACTAACTTCCAGCCTGACTGCCACAGTAACTTCCAGCCTGACTACCACAGTAACTTCCAGCCTGACTACCACAGTGATTTCCAGCCTGACTGCCACAGTAACTTCCAGCCTGATTGCCACAGTAACTTCCAGCCTGACTACCACAGTAACTTCCAGCCTGACTGCCACAGTAACTTCCAGCCTGACTGCCACAGTAACTTTCAGCCTAACTGCCACAGTAACTTCCAGCCTGACTGCCACAGTAACTTCCAGCCAGACTACCACAGTAACTTCCAGCCTGACTGCCACAGTAACTTCCAGCCTGACTGCCACAGTAGCTTCCAGCCTGACTACCACAGTAACTTCCAGCCTGACTCCCACAGTAACTTACAGCCTGACTCCCACAGTAACTTCCAGCCTGACTGCCACAGTAACTTCCAACCTGACTACCACAGTAACTTCCAGCCTGACTGCCACAGTAACTTCTAGCCTGACTACCACAGTAACTTCCAGCCTGACTACCACAGTAACTTCCAGCCTGACTACCACAGTAACTTCCAGCCTGACTACCACAGTAACACTGCCAGTATCTTCCAGCCTGACTACCACAGTAACTTCCAGCCTGACTGCCACAGTAACTTTCAGCCTGACTACCACAGTAACTTCCAGCCTGACTACCACAGTAACTTCCAGCCTGACTACCACAGTAACTTCCAGCCTGACTACCACAGTAACTTCCAGCCTGACTACCACAGTAACTTCCAGTCTGACTACCACAGTAACTTCCAGCCTGACTACCACAGTAACTTCCAGCCTGACTACCACAGTAACTTCCAGCCTGACTACCACAGTAACTTCCAGCCTGACTACCACAGTAACTTCCAGCCTGGCTACCACAGTAACTTCCAGCCTGACTACCACAGTAACTTCCAGCCTGACTACCACAGTAACTTCCAGCCTGACTACCACAGTAACTTCCAGCCTGACTACCACAGTAATTTTCAGCCTGACTACCACAGTAACTTCCAGCCTGACTACCACAGTAACTTCCAGCCTGACTACCACAGTAACTTCCAGCCTGACTACCACAGTAACTTCCAGCCTGACTGCCACAGTAACTTCCAGCCTGACTGCCACAGTAACTTCCAGCCCGACTACCACAGTAACGTCCAGGATGACTACCACAGTAACTTCCAGCCTAACTACCACAGTAACTTCCAGCCTGACTGCCACAGTAACTTTCAGCCTGACTACCACAGTAACTTCCAGCCTGACTACCACAGTAAGTTCCAGCCTGACTACCACAGTAAGTTCCAGCCTGACTACCATAGTAACTTCCAGCCTGACTACCACAGTAACTTCCAGCCTGACTACCAAAGTAACTTCCAGCCTGACTACCACAATAACGTCCAGCCTGACTGCCACACTAAATTCCTGCCTGACTGCCACACTAACATCCAGCCTGACTGCCAAACTAACTTCCAGCCAGACTGCCACACTAACTTGCAGTCTGACTGCCACACTAAATTCCAGACTGACTGTCACAATAACGTCCAGCCTGACTGCCACACTAACTTCCAGCATGACTGCCACACTAACTTCCAGCCTGACTGCCACAATAACGTCCACCCTGACTGCCACACTAACTTCCAGCCTGACTGCCACACTAACTTCCAGCCTGACTGCCACAATAACTTCCAGCCTGACTGCCACAATAACGTCCAACCTGACTGCCACAATAACATCCAGCCTGACTGTCACAATAACGTCCAGCCTGACTGCCACAATAACATCCAGCCTGACTGCCACAATAACGTCCAGCCTGACTGCCACAATAACGTCCAGCCTGACTGCCACAATAACGTCCAGCCTGACTGCCACAATAACGTCCAGCCTGACTGCCACAATAACGTCCAGCCTGACTGCCACAATAACATCCAGCCTGAGTGCAACAATAACGTCCAGCCTGACTGCCACAATAACGTCCAGCCTGACTGCCACAATAACATCCAGCCTGACTGCCACAATAACGTCCAGCCTGACTGCCACAATTACTTCCAGCCTGACTGCCAAAATAACATCCAGCCTGACTGCCACAATAACGTTCAGCCTGACTGCCACAATAACGTCCAGCCTGACTGCCACAATAACGTTCAGCCTGACTGCCACAATAACGTCCAGCCTGACTGATACAATAACGTCCAGCCTGACTGGTGGGTGTACCAACATGATCACCACTTATGTATGGTGGGTGTAGCAGCATGATCACCACTTATGTATGGTGGGTGTAGCAGCATGATCACCACTTATGTATGGTGGGTGTAGCAGCATGATCACCACTTATGTATGGTGGGTGTAGCAGCATGATCACCACTTATGTATGGTGGGTGTAGCAGCATGATCACCACTTATGTATGGTGGGTGTAGCAGCATGATCACCACTTATGTATGGTGGGTGTAGCAGCATGATCACCACTTATGTATGGTGGGTGTAGCAGCATGATCACCACTTATGTATGGTGGGTGTAGCAGCATGATCACCACTTATGTATCGTGGGTGTAGCAGCATGATCACACTTATGTATGGTGGGTGTAGCAGCATGATCACCACTTATGTATGGTGGGTGTAGCAGCATGATCACCACTTATGTATGGTGGGTGTAGCAGCATGATCACCACTTATGTATGGTGGGTGTAGCAGCATGATCACCACTTATATATGGTGGGTGTAGCAGCATGATCACCACTTATGTATGGTGGGTGTAGCAGCATGATCACCACTTATGTATGGTGGGTGTAGCAGCATGATCACCACTTATGTATGGTGGGTGTAGCAGCATGATCACCACTTATGTATGGTGGGTGTAGCAGCATGATCACCACTTATGTATGGTGGGTGTAACAGCATGATCACCACTGATGTATGGTGGGTGTAGCAGCATGATCACCACTTATGTAAGTGGGTGTAGCAGCATGATCGCCACTTATGTATGGTGGGTGTAGTAGCATGATCACCACTTATGTATGGTGGGTGTAGCAGCATGATCACCACTTATGTATGGTGGGTGTAGCAGCATGATCACCACTTATGTATGGTGGGTGTAGCAGCATGATCACCACTTATGTATGGTGGGTGTAGCAGCATGATCACCACTTATGTATGGTGGGTGTAGCAGCATGATCACCACTTATGTATGGTGGGTGTAGCAGCATGATCACCACTTATGTATGGTGGGTGTAGCAGCATGATCACCACTTATGTATGGTGGGTGTAGCAGCATGATCACCACTTATGTATGGTGGGTGTAGCAGCATGATCACCACTTATGTATGGTGGGTGTAGCAGCATGATCACCACTTATGTATGGTGGGTGTAGCAGCATGATCACCACTTATGTATGGTGGGTGTAGCAGCATGATCACCACTTATGTATGGTGGGTGTAGCAGCATGATCACCACTTATGTATGGTGGGTGTAGCAGCATGATCACCACTTATGTATGGTGGGTGTAGCAGCATGATCACCACTTATGTATGGTGGGTGTAGCAGCATGATCACCACTTATGTATGGTGGGTGTAGCAGCATGATCACCACTTATGTATGGTGGGTGTAGCAGCATGATCACCACTTATGTATGGTGGGTGTAGCAGCATGATCACCACTTATGTATGGTGGGTGTAGTAGCATGATGACCATTTATGTATGGTGGGTGTAGCAGCATGATCACCACTTATGTATGGTGGGTGTAGCAGCATGATCACCACTTATGTATGGTGGGTGTAGCAGGATCTGCAGCACAGCCCTGCTAGGTAGCAGGTCCAGGATCTGCAGCACAGCCCTGCTAGGTAGCAGGTCCAGGATCTGCACCACAGCCCTGCTACGTAGCAGGTCCAGGATCTGCAGCACAGCCCTGCTAGGTAGCAGGTCCAGGATCTGCAGCACAGTCCTGCTAGGTAGCAGGTCCAGGATCTGCAGCACAGCCCTGCTAGGTAGCAGGTCCAGGATCTGCAGCACAGCCTTGCTAGGTAGCAGGTCCAGGATCTGCAGCACAGCCCTGCTAGGTAGCAGGTCCAGGATCTGCAGCACAGCCCTGCTAGGTAGCAGGTCCAGGATCTGCAGCACAGCCCTGCTAGGTAGTAGTTCCAGGATCTGCAGCACAGCCCTGCTAGGTAGCAGGTCCAGGATCTGCAGCACAGCCCTGCTAGGTAGCAGGTCCAGGATCTGCAGCACAGCCCTGCTAGGTAGTAGTTCCAGGATCTGCAGCACAGCCCTGCTAGGTAGCAGGTCCAGGATCTGCAGCACAGCCCTGCTAGGTAGCAGGTCCAGGATCTGCAGCACAGCCCTGCTAGGTAGCAGGTCGATGATCTGCAGCACAGCCCTGCTAGGTAGCAGGTCCAGGATCTGCAGCACAGCCCTGCTAGGTAGCAGGTCCAGGAGCTGTAGCACAGACTTGCTAGATAGCAGGTCCAGGATCTGCAGCACAGACCTGCTAGGTAGCAGGTCCAGAAGCTGTAGCACAGACTTGCTAGGTAGCAGGTCCAGTAGCTGTAGCACAGACTTGCTAGGTAGCAGGTCCAGGATCTGCAGCACAGCCCTGCTAGGTAGTAGGTTCAGGAGCTGTAGCACAGACTTGCTAGGTAGCAGGTCCAGGATTTGCAGCACAGCCCTGCTAGGTAGCAGGTCCGGGAGCTGTAGCACAGCCCTGCTATGCAGCAGGTCAAGGAGCTGTAGCACAGCCCTGCTAGGTAGCAGATCCAGCAGGTGTAGCACAGCCCTGTTAGGTAGCAGATCTATAGGTGTAGCACAGCCCTGCTAGGTAGCAAGTCTAGTAGCTGTAGTACAACCCTGTTATTAAGTGCGTGCAGCAGTAACAGCTTTGTTAATCAGACCAGGAGGCTTTGTCTAGGACAGGGAGGCGGGGGCGCTGACCCCCAAACATCCTACACGTAAACTAGGACAGGGAGGCGGGGGCGCTGACCCCGAACATCCTACACGTAAACTAGGACAGGGAGGCGGGGGCGCTGACCCCCAAACATCCTACACGTAAACTAGGACAGGGAGGCGGGGGCGCTGACCCCCGAACATCCTACACGTAAACTAGCACAGGGAGGCTGGGGCGCTGACCCCCAAACATCCTACACGTAAACTAGGACAGGGAGGCGGGGGCGCTGACCCCCCGAACATCCTACACGTAAACTAGCACAGGGGGGCGGGGGCGCTGACCCCCGAACATCCTACACGTAAACTAGCACAGGGAGGCGGGGGCGCTGACCCCCCGAACATCCTACACGTAAACTAGCACAGGGAGGCGGGGGCGCTGACCCCCGAACATCCTACACGTAAACTAGCACAGGGAGGCGGGGGCGCTGACCCCCCGAACATCCTACACGTAAACTAGCACAGGGAGGCGGGGGCGCTGACCCCCCCGAACATCCTACACGTAAACTAGCACAGGGAGGCGGGGGCGCTGACCCCCGAACATCCTACACGTAAACTAGCACAGGGAGGCGGGGGCGCTGACCCCCGAACATCCTACACGTAAACTAGCACAGGGAGGCGGGGGCGCTGACCCCCGAACATCCTACACGTAAACTAGCACAGGGAGGCGGGGGCGCTGACCCCCGAACATCCTACACGTACACTAGCACAGGGAGGCGGGGGCGCTGACCCCCGAACATCCTACACGTAAACTAGCACAGGGAGGCGGGGGCGCTGACCCCCGAACATCCTACACGTAAACTAGCACAGGGAGGCGGGGGCGCTGACCCCCGAACATCCTACACGTACACTAGCACAGGGAGGCGGGGGCGCTGACCCCCGAACATCCTACACGTAAACTAGCACAGGGAGGCGGGGGCGCTGACCCCCGAACATCCTACACGTAAACTAGCACAGGGAGGCGGGGGCGCTGACCCCCGAACATCCTACACGTAAACTAGCACAGGGAGGCGGGGGCGCTGACCCCCCGAACATCCTACACGTAAACTAGCACAGGGAGGCGCGGCCCCCCTCCACCCGAACATCCTACACGTAAACTAGCACAGCGAGGCGGGGGCGCTGACCCCCGAACATCCTACACGTACACTAGGACGACGTAAATAGTATGTTGATAAAAATATAAAGGAGGTTAATACCTGTGTTAAACATGAGCAGTTCGTTTATCTTACTAGTTACTGTCTTACTGTCCCTACCTTACTGTCTCACTAGTTACTGTCCCTACCTTACTGTCTCACTAGTTACTGTCCCTACCTTACTGTCTCACTAGTTACTGTCCCTACCTTACTGTCTCACTAGTTACTGTCCCTACCTTACTGTCTCACCAGTTACTGTCCCTACCTTACTGTCTCACCAGTTACTGTCCCTACCTTACTGTCTCACTAGTTACTGTCCCTACCTTACTGTCTCACTAGTTACTGTCCCTACCTTACTGTCTCACTAGTTACTGTCCCTACCTTACTGTCTCACCAGTTACTGTCCCTACCTTACTGTCTCACTAGTTACTGTCCCTACCTTACTGTCTCACTAGTTACTGTCCCTACCTTACTGTCTCACTAGTTACTGTCCCTACCTTACTGTCTCACTAGTTACTGTCCCTACCTTACTGTCTCACTAGTTACTGTCCCTCACTAGTTACTGTCTCACTAGTTACTGTCCCTACCTTACTGTCTCACTAGTTACTGTCCCATACCTTACTGTCTCACTAGTTACTGTCCCTACCTTACTGTCTCACTAGTTACTGTCCCTACCTTACTGTCTCACTAGTTACTGTCCCTACCTTACTGTCTCACCAGTTACTGTCCCTACCTTACTGTCTCACTAGTTACTGTCCCTACCTTACTGTCTCACTAGTTACTGTCCCTACCTTACTGTCTCACTAGTTACTGTCCCTACCTTACTGTCTCACTAGTTACTGTCCCTACCTTACTGTCTCACTAGTTACTGTCCCTACCTTACTGTCTCACTAGTTACTGTCCCTACCTTACTGTCTCACTAGTTACTGTCTTACTGTCCCTACCTTACTGTCTCACTAGTTACTGTCCCTACCTTACTGTCTCACTAGTTACTGTCTTACTGTCCCTACCTTACTGTCTCACTAGTTACTGTCCCTACCTTACTGTCTCACTAGTTACTGTCCCTACCTTACTGTCTCACTAGTTACTGTCCCTACCTTACTGTCTCACTAGTTACTGTCCCTTACTGTCTCACTAGTTACTGTCCCTACCTTACTGTCTCAGTAGTTACTGTCCCTACCTTACTGTCTCACTAGTTACTGTCCCTACCTTACTGTCTCACTAGTTACTGTCCCTACCTTACTGTCTCACTAGTTACTGTCCCTACCTTACTGTCTCACTAGTTACTGTCCCTACCTTACTGTCTCACTAGTTACTGTCCCTACCTTACTGTCTCACTAGTTACTGTCTTACTGTCCCTACCTTACTGTCTCACTAGTTACTGTCTTACTCTCCCTACCTTACTGTCTTACAGTCCCTTACTGTCTCACTAGTTACTGTCTTACTGTCATTACCTTACTGTCTCACTAGTTACTGTCTTACTGTCCCCACCTTACTGTCTCACTAGTTACTGTCTTACTGTTCCTACCTTACTGTCTCACTAGTTACTGTCTTACTGTCTCACTAGTTACTGTCTTACTGTCCCTACCTTACTGTCTCACTAGTTACTGTCTTACTGTCCCTACCTTACTGTCTCACTAGTTACTGTCTTACTCTCCCTACCTTACTGTCTCACTAGTTACTGTCTTACTGTCCCTACCTTACTGTCTCACTAGTTACTGTCTTACTGTCCCTACCTTACTGTCTCACTACTGTCTTACTGTCCCTACCTTACTGTCTCACTAGTTACTGTCTTACTGTCCCTACCTTACTGTCTCACTAGTTACTGTCTTACTCTCCCTATCTTACTGTCTCACTAGTTACTGTCTTACTCTCTCTACCTTACTGTCTCACTAGTTACTGTCTTACTCTCCCTGTCTCACTAGTTACTGTCTTACTGTCCCCACCTTACTGTCTCACTAGTTACTGTCCCTACCTTACTGTCTCACTAGTTACTGTCTTACTGTCCCTACCTTATTGTCTCACTAGTTACTGTCTTACTCTCCCTACCTTACTGTGTCACTACTGTCTTACTGTCCCTACCTTACTGTCTCAATAGTTACTGTCTTACTGTCCCTACCTTACTGTCTCACTAGTTACTGTCTTACTGTCCCTACCTTACTGTCTCACTAGTTACTGTCTTACTGTCCCTACCTTATTGTCTCACTAGTTATTGTCTTACTGTCCCTACCTTACTGTCTCACTAGTTACTGTCTTACTGTCCCTACCTTACTGTCTCACTAGTTACTGTCTTACTGTCCCTACCTTACTGTCTCACTAGTTACTGTCTTACTGTTCCTACCTTACTGTCTCACTAGTTATTGTCTTACTGTCCCTACCTTACTGTCTCACTAGTTACTGTCCCTACCTTACTGTCTCACTAGTTACTGTCTTACTGTCCCTACCTTACTGTCTCACTAGTTACTGTCTTACTGTCCCTACCTGTCTCACTAGCTACTGTCTTACTGTTTCTACCTTACTGTCTCACTAGTCACTGTCTTACCTACTCTCCCTTACTGTCTCACTAGTCACTGTCTTACCTACTCTCAATTACTGTCTCACTAGTCACTGTCTTACCTACTCTCCCTTGCTGTCTCACTAGTCACTGTCTTACCTACTCTCCCTTACTGTCTCACTAGTCACTGTCTTACCTACTCTCCCTTACTGTCTCACTAGTCACTGTCTTACCTACTCTCCCTTACTGTCTCACTAGTCACTGTCTTACCTACTCTCCCTTACTGTCTCACTAGTCACTGTCTTACCTACTCTCCCTTACTGTCTCACTAGTCACTGTCTTAC